>NW_008627662.1:0-20579 GCF_000691845.1 Merops nubicus
GGGACCTGGCTGTGGGATGGGATTTAATGTTCTGCAGGTGAAAGAGACACGATGCAGCCTGTGACTTGCAGACACTTGATGTCATGAGCAGCCAAACTGCAGGTTAAACACTGCTGGCTGCGGGGTGTTATTCCCAGGCAGGGTTTGGAGCAGTGGTTTTCACTGTGCATCCTCTGGAATGTTTTTTTTCTGCAGCAGTGGTTGGGATGGGGGAGAAAGGGAAACGATGCCTGAGCCCTCACTTGCCCCACCGAGCAGCGTCCCACCATTTCTGTTAAGATGAAAGAAGCTGAATAAATACTTAATTTCAGACATTTGAGAACCATCCTAATTGTTTTACTACAGGCTGCAGGGATACACAAAGTGCTGGTAATTCCCCTTTGCCTGCTGTCGGCACGGCCTGCAGCTCTGTGAGCCGAGCTGGTGGAGTGCAGTGCTTGGGGAGGCTCCATCAAACCTCCATCTGGAGACTTCATCTGCTAGGGACCCTCTCCCGTGTGCTGCATGCGGGGCTTGCCAAGGGGCACGTTGTTGAACCTTGCTAACTTTGCCATTTTCCTGCTTTTTTGCTGTTTTCAGTGTGTGCTCGTTGGCCTGGCTCGTAGAGCTCTGGGCAGAGGTGGCTTTGGGCACCTCCCAGTGTGATTAACAGGATGAGCATGCACTCAGGAAAAAGGTGCTTGAGGATGTCATACTGGTTGGGTTTTCAGCTGGGCGAAACCATGAGTTTTGCTGTTTGAGATCTGTTTTGCAGCTTGCAGGTTTTGTTGATCTCAAGGTGATTCATGGTCTCAGCACGCAGCAGTGCTCGGGGAAAACTGTAAGTGTGTGAGGTTTTCCTGCTCAGGGCTCACACAAACCCCTTCGTTTCCCCTCTTTAACTGCACTTCCCTGGCTGGTTGTTGCTGGTTTCACAGCAGGATGCTTCTCCCCAGCCTGGCTGGAGTGGGGACGATGCAAAAAGAAACCATCAGATTTGGGGCCACACCTCCAGCTAAAGGCATTTTGCCTCTTACACGCAAGTGCTGCTGCACCCATGCACCCAGCTGACAGCAGCTCTGTTTTCTTGAGCATGAACATCCCCTGTGCTGGAGCAGCCCTCGGGTCACTTGTCAGCTGAGCTCGTGGGGAAATTTGGGCGAGCCCTGGGGACGATGCAAAAAGAAACCATCAGATTTGGGGCCACACCTCCAGCTAAAGGCATTTTGCCTCTTACACGCAAGTGCTGCTGCACCCATGCACCCAGCTGACAGCAGCTCTGTTTTCTTGAGCATGAACATCCCCTGTGCTGGAGCAGCCCTCGGGTCACTTGTCAGCTGAGCTCGTGGGGAAATTTGGGCGAGCCCAGTCGTGCAGGTGTCTGTTGTAGCTGCTGCCAGCTCCTCCCCAGCAGCACGAGGGTTGTGTGCCGTCGGTCCTGTCAGTCATGCTGGTGCCTGCTTTGTTTGCTGTGTTTCAGGGTTCACCAGGTCCCCCAGGGCCACCGGGCCCCCAAGGTGCTCCAGGTCCCAAGGTGAGCCCCACCCCTGCCATGCAGATGGTGTGACATGGTCACAGCAGCTTTCCATGTGGCAAGTGTCTCCCAAGCCAAAATGAGGCAGGAGGTGCTGGGGCTTGAGACTATGTGTGGTTAAATGCTCTTTAACACTTTCTCAGGCTGAAAAAGGTGGGTTTTAGAAAAAAAAAGTTTTATTGACCTTTCTCTGGTCTTCAACCTGTTCTGGGGGATGCTGCCCCAGAAACAAATCCCCTCCCAATCCCACACCTGGTGGGTGAAATCCCAGCCCCTCCGAGATTTCCTCTCTGCATGTGGCAGGCGACAGAAGTAAATGGGAGCAGCAGCTGAGGAGGAGCTGGTGGTCCCAAAAGCTGTGCTGAGCCACTCCATCCCACCCACCCTATGTGCCACCAGCTGCCCCAGCACCATGTGTGAGCAGGACTGCTCCTTACTCCTGCTTCACCAGCAAGAGCAGTGACCTCCAGTCAGCTGGAGTTTCTTCCCCATGTGCCACCAAGCTGCCCCAGCACCATGTGCAAGCAGGACTGCTCCTTCCTCCTGCTTCACCAGCAAGAGCCAGTGACCTCCAGTCAGCTGGAGTTTCTCTAAGAGAAGAATTTAACCTATAGAAAAGCATCTCTTGGAAGTCCAAGATGGGGTGGGAGTCTGGTGCCTCTCAAGGTCTCCGTGCTGCCCAAATTTGGATGAGCCAGGAATGTTGGCACATCACAGAGACCTTTCTCCTGAGCTTGGTAACACCAAACCTGTAACAGCAGCGGTCGATACACGTGAATAATTCACTTCCTTGCAAAATCCTTTCCTGGGATGATCTCCTGACTCGATGTACCACGGGTTCCCCTTTCTTTCTTTCCTGGTAACACCAAACCCGTAACAGCAACGGTCAATACATGTGAATAATTCACTTCCTTGCAAAATGCTTTCCTGGGATGATCTCCTGACTCAACGTACCACGGGTTCCCCTTTCTTTCTTTCCTCCAGGGAGAGCTGGGCTCGCCGGGTCCACCTGGACTGGATGGTGAAAAGGTGAGTGGGGCACGGCTGGATGGAGCCAGACTTTGCAGGAGCTGAGTTACAAAGGAGTTCACTGTGTGTCTGTGAGAGCTGGCACTGAGGAAACCAAATCTCAGCCTGCCAGGAGCAAGCTCTGCCCTGTAATGTTCAGTTGTGCCTTCTTGAATTAATTGCTCTTTGCTGTGCTCAGCCACGATGCTGCTGCTCGTGGCTACGTCTGCTGAGCTAAAGGGGCTCCTTTTACAAGCAGTTTGTCAGATGCTGTCTCAAACTTTGTCATAAACCTTCAAAACCCTAAATGGCTTCGATCTCTGCTACAGCCCAGCCAGATTCTGCTGCAGCCCCAGAATGGGCGTGCAGTTTTCATGTTAAAACGTGTTTTCTGAGCTCCTGCATGACACAGAAACAGCAGAAAGGCAGCAGTGGCTGGGAGGGGAGGGGAGGGGGATTTCTTGTAACAGTTTTTCTCCTAAGCACCTTGTTTTCTGCAAACTTCCAGGGTCCTAAAGGAGCGAAGGGCGACCAGGGCAGCACAGGGATCACAGGCCAGAAAGGAGAGACAGGAGAAATGGGCTTAGCAGGTCCACCGGTAGGTCCCTTTCTGTCCCTGTGCGTCTGCTGCGGGGTCCTTTAACGTGTGGCTGTCTGCAGAGGCTCAGGAGGTGGCCAGGTCTGCTGGTCTGAGCAGTGGCCTGTCCACAGCACGTCACTGCCCAGCTGGAGGATGGTGGGAGCTTTGAATTTTCACTGCTCAGGATGATGGTGATAATGGCTTATTCAGAAGGTGACCTAAGCCGGTAGCAAGGAGGAGAAAATATTGTCTCAGAGGCCCCTGGGGGTGAGCGTGGGCTTTGCTGGAGGCAGGGCTGGGGTTTAGGGGAAGACAACGTGGTTTTCTCTCATTTTCACTTCCCTGGAAGACGCGCCACACCAACATTACATTTTTATCTTCTAGGGAGCAGAAGGGCCAAAAGGAGACAAAGGAGACGCTGGGTCACCGTGTTTGCAGAATAATCATGTAAGATTGTGGCAGCCTAAAGCCTCTTCCATGGTGTGGGGTCAGGTGAAGTTGGGGGGTAGAGGCTGGAGCCATCAGTGTAGGGGAGGAGAGCAAGACCCAACAAGAACTTCCAGATGCATCTAAGCAGGATTTATTCCTTAGGGAAGAACACTTTGCAGGCTTGGCACTACAGAGTTACTTCAGACTTTGCATTGATGGTTGACATATTGGATGCTGCTGCTATAATTACCTTTTGTTCTAAAAACATACCAGGCTCCTTGCAGTTTTATAGGATTTCTGCATCTTTTTTTCTTCCTCTTTCGTGCATTTTGATAGTTTTTTTATTAATGACATGAGAGCTCTAATTTGGTTCTGGCTTGTTGTGGTTTTTTTAATCACAAAGGCTGGTTTCCTCCGGTCCATGCAGAAAATTGCCTCATTTTCCATTATATTCATTTTGTGACTGGCAAATACACTGAGCAGCCTGGGTCACGCCTCTCATTTCAGAGGCTGGCTTGATGCATCTGCTTATTCACATTCATTTATTTATAAATAATACAAACAACTCTTTGATTAGAGGGTATTTTGATTAAAGCCATCAAACCAGAGGGCATATAATAATGATTCTGGGCCATGTGAGTTTGCTGTTCCTAGACTGTCTTCTCTCTAAGCCCAGCTCTGTTAACATTTAATTCCTTTCTGCAGATCATACCTGAGCCTGGACCCCCCGGATTACCTGGCCCTATGGTAGGACTCTGAGCACTGCTGCAGATTTGTGACTGCTTGTGATTAGTTCAGGACAAGGGTGGTTTGCTCTGTTTAATCATTGTGGGCTGATGTGAATCCAGGGAAAAAAAATCAGGGAAGAGCTACAGCGTTGGGTGTTGTGTTTGGAGAGATGGTGGCACGAGATTTAGTAGAGCACGTTGGTGTTTGTGGCATGTTTTGAAAATAACCACGATATTCCTTGGAATGAGGAAAAGATAAAGCCTTGTGGGATGGGAAAAGCTGTTCCCCCATCTTGGTGTCTGTCTTCCCATAAATTTGCCCAAGTTGGTAAGTTCTTGCCATCAATTGCAGGAGGAAAGGGTGCAGGTGATGATTGCAGAGGTTTATTGTTGCACATCACACAAACTGGCCCTGTTCAGTTCCTCTTCCCCATGATTTGATGTCAGAGAACCAAATAAACTGCCACCTGTCTTGACAAGAAATATTTGGCCATTGTCAGCCTGTAATTTGAGCAAGACATAGTTTGGGAAACAGACTTTAGGCTTTGCTTTTTAAATTCTGGTCTTCAAATGCACCATTGTCTTTCCCGCAGGGTCCTCCAGGAATCCAGGGACCTAAAGTAAGTCAGTAAGTTAAATGTCACCCACTGTTTCCAGGCTGCCAGTGCATTATTTACAGGCTTACAAAGGCCTGTCAGCTCTGGGGACTGACTTTTTTGTCACCGTTTGTGACAACACATCCCTCAGTTGTGCTGTTCAGCAGCTGACGTTTTGGAAAACAAGCCATTTTTCCTTCCAAACACATTTACAATCTTAAATCCTCCTCCAGCATGGAGTCTGAGGGCTGGTGGCACATGCAAGTCAGGGTTTCCAAACCTGCAGGCTCAAGCCTGTATTTTCAACTGTGTTCTTTTATGATCTGGTCAAGAGGCCAATGTGAATGGCTGGGTGGTATAAGCATCCCAGAGCTGGGGGAGGACGCAGCGGTGGATGCACGGGGTGGTTCTCCTGGGCAGGGCTGCCAGGTCATCTCGGTTGATGCCATTTCATTTATGCAGGGCTTGGATGGTGCAAAGGGAGAAAAAGGTGCCAGTGGTGAGAAGGGGGACCACGGCGACGCTGGACCTGCTGTGAGTTGCTGTCCCACGACTCAGTTCTGGCCATGGACACAAACCTGCCTCATGGCAACTGTCCCACTGCCTTCTTTCCCTTCTCTTTAAGGGCCTCCCGGGTGCGCCAGGGCTCATCGGTTTACCCGGTACCAAAGGAGAGAAGGTAGTTACTGGTGTGGGAAAGGAGCAGTAACCTTGTGGTGTAATCCCAAAAGAGGGGCTGTTAAATCCTGCCGTGGTGGGCCCAGCCAGAACTGCAGAGCTGGGCTCACCAGCACTACCCTGGTCCATGGTGAGGAGCTCCCCTCAAACCCAGGGGCTGCTGTTGAGCCCCTGTTGCCACTGCCATATTTTTCCAACTGGGTGCAAGTTTGCCTGCAACACCAAACTCAATACAGCGTGTCTTAATTCTTGTTTTTACAACTGCAGGGAAAGCCAGGGGAGCCAGGATTGGATGTGAGTATGGAAAACATTAATGGTCATATGTAGAAACGTGAACAACATGCATGTAAAGGCCATCAAACTGCTTGAGGTTGTTGGAAGAATACATAGCTAACACTCTACAGCCTGCTGTCCTTTAAACAGTGCCTGTGGAACCATGTCTGTAGGGAAGGGCTTTATTCAGGCCAGGTGCCAGAATACTTCCACTGCACAGCAGTAACTGCTCAGCTAAAGATGCTGTGGGGGTTTCCCTTTCCAGATGAGAATATTTGTATTGGATTGAGTGAAACACAAACCTCTAATAGCTGCAGTGTTGCTGGGGTATGGTAAAGCTACTAGTTTTCCCAAAAAACTGCTGACATCCCAAGTCAGCAGAAAGAAAATGTCCTGTTCTTCACTGTGGGAGGATGGGTTGATAGCTGGAGATTGCTTATGTTGAATTGAGATGCTGGGAGATTCACATGCTAAACTTACAAACCCTTTCCCCTCTCCCCACACCTAAAATTGCCACAACAGGGTTTCCCAGGTCTCAGAGGAGAGAAAGGAGAGAGAAGTGAAAGAGGAGAGAAGGTGAGTGAGGTACAGCTGGAGAGATGCTCACGGGGGCAGGACTGGCTGCTCTTTTTGGCAGGCAGCAATACTTGCCCTGGGTGCAGGTTCCTTTTCCAGCCTTGCAGTTTCTCACCTCCCTGCTGTGAGGCCCTTTCTTTGGCACGAGTATTTGCCCAGTCCCAGCGTAAGGCAGGACAGGCAGTTAATTCCTGCCCACTTGGAAGGGCTTTCTGCAAGCCTGTCCCACCTCCCAGCACCACCATTGTGGGGAAATGGAGCAGCCTGACAGCTCCAGGTTGTAAAGAAATGTTACTTTTCATTTATAGACCTCTAAAATGGATCCAAGTTAAAGGTTTTGCTACAGGGATCCTTAAATAAAGGGGAGCCCAGCTGAGCGCAGGGCAGCAGCTGAAAGCTGATGTTCCCACTTACTGTCAGATACTGGTTTCTAGCACAAACCAGTCATTTAGTCATCCTGTCATAAAATTATCTACTAAAATATCTCCTCCCAGCTTTCATGGGAGATATTCCCAGTGATGGAATGACTGGGCTGAGGTTACACTAGTGCAAACACCCCGGGGCTCTGGGTGAGGCGGGGCACTCTGCAGCGCCGTGCCACTGAAAGCCAGAGGGTTTCCTCTCCTGTTCATGATCTTTTCCTGTTGTGCCAACAGGGTGAGCGAGGAATACCGGGGAGAAAAGGAGCCAAAGGGCAGAAGGGGGAACCAGGCCCCCCGGGACTGGATCAGCCTTGCCCCGTGGTACGTCCTTTATTTCGCTCATCCGAAGCGCCTTGCCAGGACTGGAGAGGAGACGCAGCTTGGCAGCCAGGGAGAGGGAGGGAGGATTTGGTAGTTCTTTATTTTGCAGTAAATCAGAGCAGATGGTTATTGTTTTCTCACTTTTCTTAATGGTTTGTTTTATCTGCACTGCTGGAAGCTCACTGCTCGCTGTAAGGGCTCCTCACTGGCCAGATGGGAGTGAGCCACAGCAGTAAAAATAAGAATCTTTGTCTAAAGACCTTCTTATTGTAGTTGGGAACAATGGGCTTCAGTGAGGCTCTTCAGGAGATAGCGTGGCCTGGTGAAGCTGCAGGCCTGGCTCCTGAGAGTGTTTGGAATCGGGGAGGAGCTCCATGCAGAGGGTGGGAGGTGATCTGGAAGCAGGGTCAGCTCCATCCCTCCACCTCTGGCAGCTGAGCGAGGGATGAGCCCAGCTCCGGCTCCCCTGTGGGGACAGGGGCCAGAGCTGATCAGATCACACCAAAGAGAAGTGAGGTAGGAGCTGGAGCTCCCCAGGCTGCTGAGAAGAGACCTCCCTGTGCTTCCTGTGTCAGCCCTTGGCTCAGGTCTGTCCCTGCTCAGACACGTCCCCAGGCAGCACGTAGAGAGAGGCTGTCCTGGAGGCCTCCTGGGTGTTTGAGCCAAGGAAGGTGGATCTCCCAAGTCCACTTCCAGAATGTCTCATCCCTTTGATAGGGCCCAGAAGAAAAAAAACTCTATACTGGTTTATAAGAAGTTACTTGGCCTGGTAAAATTGACCATCTTTTCATTCCTATTTTTCATATAAAGACTAAAACTAGAGAGATCCCTTCCCTAAAATGGTTTGAGGCTACAGGGTAGAAGAGTGATTCATATCAACTACTGAACTAAAACTACTGAAATGTAGCTGTTGGCCCCAAGTTCAGCTGCACCTAACTAGTAGTGCCACGTACCTGCTCCAACATGCTCCAAAACCCCATTTCTTTTCTAAATGGGTGATTTTCCTCACCCCTCCAGCTCAGCTATAGCAATCAAAGCTGTACAACAGCTGCACTAGGCCAGCAAAAATCTCCTTCAGTCAGTATGCTTCATTTTGCTTGGAGATTTGAGTATGAACTACCATTAATTTTTTCATTTCTCATGGATCACCTTTCCTCCCTCAACGTGTTGGATGATTTAACCCTCATCTTTTTCGCTGCGCTGTTACAAACATGAAGCTCTGGTTTGTGTACAGAAGATCTCTCCCAGATGACAGACTCTGCATGTCTGAGAATCCCCTACCATAAAACCACTCGGCTGACTTGCCGTGTCCTCAGAAATGGAGTTGTGCGATTCTGGACCCGTCCTCCTCCACTGAAACACTGCTCAATTAACTCCCATGTCCTTTATCATTCTCAACAAGCAGTTATTCTTCCAAACAGGGAGCTCGTAGCCTTGCAGGCAGCAAAAGGGACCCAGGTTTGCCAGGCCTGGATGGGCTGAGTGGCCCCTGCCCGTTGGTACAGTACCTGCTCGTTTGCTTTCTTGCATGGCTTGTGTGTGCTTCTGCTGTGGCCAAGCCCTGTCCCAAGGACGTCCCACATCCCTCCTGGGAGGAGGAAGAGGACACAAGGCAGCAGAGCTGGGACAAGATGTTTCACTTTGGCATTCAGGGAAGGACACCAATGTGTTGTGCCTTCTTCCCACAGTTAAAATGACTTTAAATAAGGAGTGTAAGCAATGGCAGATCACATAGGGGATACCTGCCCCTTTATGATAACAGATGCTAAAAGAGAGTTCTGGTTTCTCTTGGCACCTACGGCCCAGTTTGGCTCCCCAAACCAAACTGGTTTGTTTGGTGCCTGTGCTGCTGTCACCCTGCGAGTCCAGTTCCCAGCTGGGTTTTGAAAAGCCTTCTCCAAATGAGTGGCCAATTCTGCAGAGCTTAGGTTGAAGTCCAGCAGTTATGCAGGAAGGTTCACGGTCTTCTCCCTGAAAAGGGCTCTGCGTAACTAGCTAAAAGAGGTCATTGTTTTATTTTCATTTTTTTAACCATAGAAAATGCTGCATGTTAGATGATTTGCAGTTGTCTTCAGAGAAACAAAAGGGCAGTAAGCTGTCTGGCTTTCAGAAAGTTAAATTACTTTCATATGTGTCAAAGAAACCAATTACTAGCAGCAGGCCTTGCTTCAGCTCTTCATATTGACTCCCCAGAGATGGAATATTTACCAAGCATCTCCCATCTTAACACACAGAAAGCCCAAGACCTATCTGTACTACAGGCACTGTAAACTGCAGTAGGTGACTTCTCCAACACCTGCTCCTACGTGACTAGTTAGTAAAGCACTTGTGCATCTTCCCACTTAGGCACACGAGGGTGAGCTGCATGTTGGCTGGGAGAGTTGTCTCCATCCTCCAGCCCACCATGTGGTGGAGGCTTGCTGGGTTCTCAGTGATGGCTTTCAGTCCAGGAGCATGAGCCTCACACGGGTTCCAAAGCTCTTTTTAAGTTGATGAGATGTTTTGGAATCCCTCGAGTGAACCAGGAGAAAGGTGTGGAGGTTTATGGTGCCCAGAGTGCATGGGAAGGAGAAGAAGCCTGAGGCAGAAATCACCCCCATGACCATCAGGGTTAGGGTCAGGATCTTTCCAAGTCAGACAGTTGCTCTGCACCTTGTCCCTTTACCCTTCACCCCCCAGACAACATACAAGTTGCACTTTTTTTAATGAATAATTAGGGATCAAAATTTTTACTGATGTCAGCAGAAAAAGGTGTGTGTTTTCTAACTCATGTTAGAGGAAACCATGTGAAAATAAGTTGACCTGTTAGGCTATGAGTAGCTGGAGAGGGTAACCTTACTTCACTGCACCTGTTTTATTGGGCATAGGCTATTTTACATATAAAATCAATACAGAATACAAAAAATGTGATGACTGACATTTACAGTAAAAAATGTAAAAATGCATTTTGACCTCTATTTGCACTAGCAGTTCTCCCTGCTGCGTGCACGCCCTCCTGGCTTCCCACCCCTGCTGAATCTGGAGGTGGCTCTGGGGGAAGGGTCAGTGCATGTGTGCTCTCTGCAGCTCTACATGCAGAAATTCATGCAATCAGAGATCCAAGAGCCTCAAAAACATCCAGCATCAGAAAAGGCAGCTGAAGTCAGCCTGTTTCTTCTAAAGTATCTTGAAAGAGCTGGTGATACATAGTCCATCCTCTTCTAAGGGGCTCCTTCCTTTTGAGTTTTCCTCCTGGTAACTCTTCTGGCTTTCTGATTTCTGTAGGTTTCTTGTATCTCCGTCAGAAAAAGACAAATATTTTCACTCCCTTTGCATAGTCCATAACTCATCCTGTTTCAATCAGTTCAGCAACTCAAAATTTTTTAAAAGAAACTAAGTACTGCAGGATTGAATTTAACACAATTAGGATATCATCCGGGGGAAAAAAAAAATTACATCACTGCCCCCAGATGGAAAAGCACATATTAATTAACAAAAAAATACATTTCCACATCATGCTTTCCATATATATATGTCTGATGGCAAAGCCCACTACCTTATAAAGCAGATGATGAAGTTAATTAACTGTGGTTCCAAATTTTTTTTGTATTTGTTCGCATTTTCTTTTTTGGTTGCAGGAAAAAGAAAGTGGATGTTGTTTGGTTGGTTTTGCCCTGGGGTGTATCCAATTTATTGTTGTGTGTGACACATGGATTCCATTGCCTGTGTATTTCTTTTTGTGCACATACAGTAAATGAGTTCTGCATGATAATTACCGGTGCTGCTAAACCTTTCCTTCTTGTGAAGATTTCAGCTTCAGGTTTTTTGGGGTCTGACATTTTAAGTCACTGTTGACAAAAAATTAAACCTGTCAATTGAATTTTGCAGGGACCAGATGGACTGCCAGTAGCAGGATGTTGGCATAAGGTACAGTAGTAATAATAATTGTATACCCTTCAGCAGGTCCTGAGTAATTTTGTTTGCTGCATGGGGATTGTTTGCACTGCTGCCCATCCTTTAAGCAACAGGTTGTGTGCCTGGCAGACCTAACATCATCTGGAATTCTTTGCTGGAGGAGCCACTCCTGCAAAGAGTGCAGCACTCTGCAAAACGGGCTCGTGTGACTTACTCAGCCCTTCCCCTCTAGCTGGGACTCTTACAGTGGGGTTACCCCTCTGTTGCAGAGTGACAAAGCATTTCTTTCCAAAGACAAACTTCCCTGCCACGGCAGTTATAATAATCCACAACCACCACGCTGCTTCAGGGCTCCAATCAGGAAATCTGGGTGCAGGTAATTTGGACCCAGAATTTGGCAAGTGGTAAAGGCAGCCCAGGAGAATGAGGAGACGTGTCCCCCTGTGAGCTGAGGGTTTGACCCAGGCTTGCAGGAGGAGGCTGTAACCTCATTGCCCAACGAGGGCACCACACTGAAGCTGAGTGGAGTTGTTAACCCAGTTTCCAGCATGTGGTATTTGGACACAGTCTGAGTTAATAGCAAGCATGTTACTAACTGGTTGCAAACCCTGGGTTAGAAGGTGAACACACCCTTAGCACAGCAAAGGTTTTAATTCTCTAGGAAGTTATTTGTATATATTGTTAACATTAAATCTGAACGCCAATCCTTGTAATATTAACAAGGTTAGTAAGTGTGATGAGTGGAGCATTTCTTTGATTAAAATGTTTGTCTGCTTTTTTTTTTCAGTGATCTCTAAGCATGAAGCACAATATGTAAATAATGTGATATATTTTGATCTTTTTAATTTTTGTATAAAAAAAGGAGGAAAAAAAAAAACTTTTGACAGTAATATATTGACCTTTTTTTATACTGGATTCTGTCATTTATGGACTTTGAAAATACTGTAAAGCTCCCAAACCTGTAAAATACACACGATAACATCAGGATTTGATAAAGGTACCAGTGACAGTAGCTGGGAATGAACAGTATTCACTGCTAATGCTGCTGTGGGAACTAACAGGGCTGGCACAGCCCGTTGCCTGGTGTGCCTTGTCGCATGGAGGAGGGAGAATTCCCTGTCCTAACCTGGCTCTCAACTCTCTATTTGCATTGCACCTGCACGTTAAAAGGGTGAAAAAAACAAGCTGAAAACAAAGCAAAAAAGGATGCAGCCCTAGAAATGAAAGAAGCTGCTGTGTGCCATCGGGTCAGACAAGAGAAGGACTTGCAGCCTGTGGAGGAAGCCAAGCCAAGCTCCAGTCATTGCTACCTGCTGTTGATATTCTTTGGCTAAGCAGAAGAACCTTCACTACCTGTGGTTATTTTGTGCTACCACAAAAAAATCTTTTGTTTTTTTTCCCTCAAGAAGCAGCAACTCTAGGTCCTGTTCTGGGGTCTGTGGCTGAAGATGTGCAAGCTCTTTGTTACTGTGGAACCCAGGAACCCAAGTTTCCCCAAGAAACCTCCCACATACAATTTGAAAACACAAAAAGAAAACCACCCCTAGTAATAATTTCAGTGTAGAGAGTTGCAAGACAGGGAGGGCTCTGCTGAAGTCTGTTCTTAAACAACAGAGCACATAATGTTGCTGTTAGAGTCACCAGAACTTGGGAGTTTGGAGTATTTGTCTTGGTTTGTAGGGTTCATTTGCATTTGATTTTTCTTGGTTTCTGTGGTTTTCATTGTAAACTCTCTAACTCTGCACACTCCTCCTTGTCCTCTTCCTTCTCTCCCCCTTTTCTGTCTCTAAGTTACCTCATCTCAGGCACATCCCATGCAGAACAGGATAATGAATAAAAGGAGGATTATGATTTTGATATCTGCATATAGCATTAAGTCAGATCAGTTACAAATTTGCAAACTATTCCACTGTCCACATTTTTAAAGATGTTGACAAAAATAGATTGTACAGTAAAGAGCCATAGAAAATGATTTCAGGGAGGAAGAAAATGGTTTACAGCCATGTCTGTTCAGCTTACAATGAAGATCAAGAGGCAATCAGATTCCTTTACAGAGAGGAGATACTTTATATTAACAAGTTCTTAAACTGAACAAAGATGTACAAATATCCATCCAATGGGTAGAAGCTGAAGCTACACAAAAAATCAAATAAAGTCAGTCATGGATTTTTAATGGTGGGACTGGTTAATCCTAACCAGACCAGTGATGTAATCCCCATCACTTTAATGCCTTTTTGATTTAACAGATCATTTCTCAGGAGGAAATACTTCAGCCCAATACAAGTTGCCAGGCTCCTTGTAGGAGTCTTAGGTGAAATTAAGAGCCTGACCACGATATCAAACCAGATGATGTCAAGGCTCTTCGTGGCCTTGATCTCAGGATACAAAAGGGAGTAATTTTAGGTGCATTGAGTAGATCCAAACCCTTTTTTAGATTCTTGTTCCACTGCATCTCCTACAGCAGCTGCTGTCAGAGAGGACTCAGGAGAGGGATGTGACCATCCAGGGGCAATCTGCTCTGTAGAAGCTGACCTAGCCCTAAGATACTTCTAGCTCTGATACTCTGAAGAACAGCAGGAAGGTGCTCAGTTCTCCACACAGGTAGGGTGATGTTTGACAGATGTTTGCACGTTCTTATCTGTGACTGGGTCCTAGGTGTCCTCATCTTTTAGTCAGCTGGGAGCAGTTGTTATCTGCTGGTAAATGCTGAAATGGCCACCTAGTTTTGGTAGATGTGGACACAAAAGGCTTATGGCTGTAGGCAGTGAACTTTTGTTACCTGTCTTTGTTAGCTGCTTAGGGTCTACACCTACACATTGCTTGCTTTGTGGGTTTACTTTGCATCTTTACCAGTTACTGACTGCTTTCTTGGTCACCATATAGGTTAAATCCATGTAAAATTCAGATCAACTATAACAAATCAAAAAACAAGAATTATGTAACTCAAAACAGCAATGAAAATGCATTTTATTTACTTCCATTTTGTGGTGTTAGCTATCACTTTTGGTGTAGGGGTTTTTAAAGGCATAAGGAGCAGCTGAACAAGCTCCTGCTGGCTTTTAGTGCTTTTGAAAAACCCCCTTACTGTCCCAAATTAAAGCTAAAAATCTTCTTCTGTGGAAGGTTGAAGGCAAATCTCTCATTGATGTCAGCGGGAAGAAGATCTGTAATTGTTCCCTTAATGTACAGTTGCTCTTCCTATCTCCTCCAGTCATCTCCAAACTAAAAGCAATTCACTACTCCACACCACACCGTGGGCTTCTACACTCCAATTCCTGCCCGTGTCCTGTTCGTGGAACCTCTGTCAAGATCAATGAGAGTTCAGTCCCCAGAATGACCGCAGAAAGCACAAGAATCTGCAAGTGTCCACAAACAATCTACGATGCAGATAGAAAAGTCTTGTTTTACATACGCTGGCAAAAACTAAACAGCTTTCTACCTAGCTCCTACTTGAAGTTTGATATCACTGAAGCTACAAGACAAGCTAACCTCCAAAGCTTATGAAATTATATTAAAATTTATATTTTCTCTGAGGAAATACCCCGAAGTCCTATTATCTTCAGGTAAACAAGTCAGTATTCCGTCTTCAACTTGTGGAATATCCAGTGCTTGTAGGCATCAACTGTGACCACTGCCAGGCCTGCAAAACATTGATACAGAATACCAAACAGTGCTTTACCTAGTGCTCTGCTGGCTCTGCACGGCAGCCGTCCCCCTCCCAACACAGCCTCTGCTGCCACAGAACCCAAGACATTGTTCCTAAGAGAGGAGGAGAGCTCATTTTTAATCAACTAAACCTCTTCACCGGGAGGACCTCTGGGGATCTGCTGCTGGTACATGTGCTCTACCAAGCCCTGCTGAGACCTGTGGGGAGCAGAGCTCCCAGGAACACGGTGAGGCCACCTGCACTTGAAAGTCCTCCCCTGGTCCTCAGCTGAGATCGGGGCACTTGGGCTTTATATTCTCAACTCCACGTTCCTTATTGAGTGCATCATGCAGATCAGTGGACTTTTGGAAGAACTGTTGATTTCTGTAGTGATTGCACAGAGTCTAAGAGGAAATCTGTTTAGACTTCTATGTGCTTTCTACACAGACACATTTAGAAGAGTAGGTTGCTAAATGATAAATTGTTTCAGAGCGGTCATGATCTTATTGGGAAGAGTTTAAAAAAATATGTGCTTTGCTCAGCAAATTCATGCCAGGTCAGTTGATTATTTCTCCTTCCATATGAAAATGTTTATGTGGGTCTTTTTGAATACTTTGAGTTTGCAAATAGCTCACAAAGATAAATTTTACTTTTAGGTAGTTCTGGCAGTCTCACTCAGAACTCAGTAGTTATCTCAGCCTCTCACAAAGCCTAGTACATTTTTTCCCCCTTTTTTCTCCCCTCTGGTTTCAGTGACTGTAAGATTGTTTTACAGGAATTCAGAAAGGCAGAGAAATGTCACCACTGGCTGTCAGTAACTATTGCTGTGATGTGATGACTGACAGGGAGGCTGCTAATGCTCATGAAATGTAAGTCAGCTTGAGACTCAGCCATTGATTTATCTTGATCACTATAATATTTACTACGTTAGCTTCATGGATTCATCAACAGACATTTTGGGTAACATGCTTTAGTTACTGATCTTGGGGGAATCTGAAGCCCAGCTAAATTTGTTTTGTCTTTGTTTCCTGGTTTACAAACCAAAACCCCTTAGTCTAATGTAGCCAACCATGGGAGCATGGTGATTTGCACTACATTAAGATACCCACATCTGCCTCCTGCCCAGGAGCAGAGGACAAGCAGCTTGCTTTAAGGCTTGTTCTATTTAAAATTATGGCTTAACAACCCTCTTTCCACTTCCTACCAACATCTTCTTTCTATACCGCTGCAGCCTAATTGATTTTGCACACAAAGTTCCCAAACTGAGTCCTTTGGGCACACTTTGAAGCCCCTAAAAAGCTTTTCAGGCCCGAAGCTCTGCAGGCAGGGCTGCTGTGCCACGAGACGTGGCACAGGTAGGACATGCCCAGTGCCAGAGCTGCTGCTCCCTGAGGCTGTGGTGTTCTGGCCCCTGATGCTGCACCCGACCGTGAGCATGGGGAGTGCTCCCTGAAGCTTTGGGGGGAAGGGGTGTTGGGAGGAAGGGAGCATGGCCAAATAACCCCCATGTCTGTAACTCCAGCTCAGTGCTGAAAGCATGCTGGCAGCTCAAGAGGCTCCTTGCCAGAGTGTGAACCCATTGATTTGGCCTGTGCTGACAGGAACAAGTGAGATTAGAGTTTTGCAGCTGAATCATGGGCTTGGCCAGTGAGTTCAGGAGTATTTCTCAGGGTTATGAAACAGGTGACAGAGAAAAGCCAGTCTGACTCCAAACTGAAACCATTTCCAAGCCTTAATGCATGGGGAATTTAGTTTAAAAAAAAAAAAATCAAGACATTGCCACATGATTTGTTTTATTCTGATGGGGGAAGCCACCTCTGCTGTATACACTGCTCCTAACACTTGCTGTGTAGATACTGGTGATAAATTTATTTCCATATAGACTTTTCTCCTCTGTATTTAAAAATAAGAATGTTTCTTCTAATGCTAAAAGACTTTCTGATGCATTTTCTTTTTAGAAAACAAATAGATTAAAAGCTTAGATGATCCTTTAGCAAACTAGTAAGACACATGGGGGGTTTCAGCAGTTCAAGACATCCTAGGCAATGAGGAAGAGTAACATATAGAGAATGACCCAGGTCATCACCCGTGGATGCCAGAAATTTCCAGCTTTACTGTAATGGTAAATAACCATCCTTGGTCAATATAACAGTGCCTTATTAGTCTTAAATTGAGGGTGTATTGTGAAGGAGTATTGGAGCTTAGGTTTCCTGGTCACTGAATGCTGATTTAATGCTGCCCTCTACAGGAGGTAGTTTTTTAATAGACAAAAATCTCATGCTAGGATGAATTTTGTGCCAGTTTTGTGCTGTGACACTGTCCCTTAATTAACAGCACACACAGGGGTGGGGACAGCTTTTGTATAGCTATATGGTTTCAACAGATATTTGTAAAACAGGAGCACGTAAGTAGAAACTTACATCTTGTTTCCAAACCTGCTATTTCTTTCTGAGGAAACACCATCATATTCTTGCTTATTTTGGATTTTTTTTTTTTTTAGCCCAGACAATTGAAAGTATGATACAAATAACATCTCTCTGTAGTAGGTTACATGCCAAGTTCCTGGTTTTACATTTTAAGCATGTGGAAGCTTTGAATTGTCTTTACAGACAACAGATTTGTATTGAAGAGATGCAAAATATAGGAGATGTGAAGAATGGCAAATGATAAAAATGTCAGTGTTCTCCAAGCACTTATCCTGGACAAACACTGTCAGTCTCTGGCTGAATTCAGATCACTGAGTTTGGGTCCAGCTAGCAATAGTACAGGAGTGTCCTCAGTAGGTGTCACCCAAGGGTAGAGTAAAACCTCAGAACTGCCTCATTTCATCAGGAACTCCAAAGTTTTACCTGCTAAGGATCTGCTGACGTGCTTAGCAGCACAGCCAGCCTTCCAGTTGTTTAACCAGAAGGATTTTCAAGTGAGAGGTGAAGTATTTGGATAGATTTCAAGAGGCCCAAGACACTTCAGCTTGCCAAAGCAATCACTGTGGCATATACTGGCCTTGGCAACCTTACAGGACGGCATTTATATGAGTATTTCTTGGACCCTGTTGTGGTAGTGATATGAAGAAAACATCTGGTCACTCTGGTTAGTCCAGTCTGTCACTTACTAGTCACCTGCCCTTTATTTGTGTCCCTGGCACTGCAGTGAACCTGACAGTGATTAGTACAGTTTGTAATACTTCACAGCTCTGCTTTGGGGAATCCTATTGCAGACAGAAGCAAACCAGTGAGTAAAAAATTCCATTACCTTGATTATCATTTATATTTGTAAGCTAAAAATTACTTCTAGTATTTTCGCATCCCCAGGTGAACTACAGCAACTTGTTCCATATGCCTGTGTCCCCTTAGCTGGCACAACAAAAGGGATGTCTGACTGTTGTGTAATCTGCAGCTGAAGTAAGTGCTGAAAACCCATCACTTAGAAATTAACTGAAGAAAGACTTAATAGACTGTATGGCTCTATAGTACTGTAGAGAGCCTTGGGGGAAAACCACAGTAAAGCTGGGAAACCAGAGTTTTTAATGCAAGAGAAATGGCATTACTGACAACAGAGGAGAGTAAGAAATACATTAACATTTGCAGTTTTCCTGTGTCTTAGGACAACAGTCAATCCCTGTTTGCTAAGTTCTGGCTGAAGTTGCCTCATAGTTGCAGTTTCATGAATAGTTGGTTCACTTGTGTGCCTGTGTGTGGTTTCTTATATAACGTAGATATTAACGAGCAGGAATTTGAAGTGGAGATGTCCCAAGTATCTGTAAGTGACACTAACACCAATTGCTGCTTTTTTCTATGCTGTTAAACCCTGGGTTGTGTGCTTCACTTTGAAAAGCGTGTTTCACGTGACGTTAAGCAGAGGTGGGTGCATATCAAATGTGTTTTTCTGCAATTACAATTAAAAAAACAATAGGACCTGGTTCTCCACTGAATTTCTAAATTAAGGAGAAATAGGTAGGAAATAGCCTTCAGCTAGAATGAGTTGCAGTCCTGTTGTGTTTTGCTGATGAGTTTCATAGAGTGCAGTTTTATAGACTATTTCATAACAAAGCAACTTTTTGTGCTACTATTTGGTTGGGTGTTTTTTTTCTGGTATCTTAAAAAAAAAAAGAAATTCAATCTGATGAATGTTCAGTATAAAATACCACAGTCAAAACTGAAAGCCACCTGCTCTGTTGCATTAAGTTACTTTAGACATTTAAATATTTTAAAACTAGCACGTACGCCAGCATTTCTGAAACAACATAATTTGGGAAACTATACCCACTGGTATTTAAAATCTAAATTAAAATCTCACTTATTTGTATACTGTTTAGACAGACACAGGCAATGTGTGCTTTATCTGCCTGTATTTGTTTTGAAATGATGTTGATAGGGCTTAATCCTCTACCATGTTACGCAAGTGCCCCTTATGTGTGTGAGTGGTTGCATCACTCCAGCGAGGCTGTTCAGAGGAGAAAGGGCTATTGGGGGGCTGCAGTTTGGACAGCTTGCAAAAATTAGTTGGGTTTTGAATGTATTTACATGGTATTTTATACAAAGCTGACTAAATCTCTGTAAAATGTATCACCTTTAAAAAGAAATATATATGGATATTAAAAATACAGGAAATGTACTTGACATCTCTATTTGCAAACTCTCTGAGTTTTTTTTTAAACATATATGTGCCATGAAAAGTATTCTATTTACTCATTTCTTGGGGGAACAACTATTTTTAAAATGAAGGCATTAATAACAGTATTCCTTATTGATTGTTTTAACATGTTAAAATGGTATTAATTAGTACTGGATCGTGTATTTCTAGTTTAAAGCTGTAATGGACAGTACGTTGTTAGCTTGAGACCTCCAAAAAGATTTTTTTTCTTGTGCTTTCTGTAATAACAGCAAACACTAGATGTTTTTAAAATGGTCTCTCTGTACAGATTGCTTTTACAATTGTGTGAATATGTATAATGAACTCTGCATTTGTAACCAAGAATAAACTTTCCAAATTGTAAATGTTCAGGTTGGTATTATAAATAGCTACTAAATATCTTAACCAGACAAGAGTTCAAATAAAGATTAACAGCCATTATTAACTTTTCTTCCACTGTCTTTTGTTACTTAAAACCTGACTTATATACAACAGAGTGAGTGTGATTGCCTAAATTCAGTCTAACTTGAAATGAATGGCAATTTGGGTTTGAGATTCTCCATATTACAACAAATTGCTCCTGTGTAAGTAACTGAAGCTAGAGATAATTAATGGTGCCTATATGTAGGCAGCAACAGTCTGCCAAGTGTGTAGTTTTAAAAGAATCTGCTTCATTTTCTAGAGCTTCTTAACAGATATTGTCAGCTTAAAGCCAAAGAATTTCAGCAAGTATCTGGAAGGAAAAAAAATTCTGGCATCTTTTAGAATGAAGCTCGGTAAGTTTATGAACTGTTATGGGATATGGCACCCACAGTGGCAGAGGACCCAACCCATCACAGAACGTCCTTTCTGGTTCCTTTATCTACCTGTTATTAAGTAATTCCAACCAAACAGGAACAGAGGAATGGCCATTCTGATCTGATGGTGGCATTTCCTCCTTTTAATCCAAACTATTGCCTATTCTAGGATTGGCTTTTAAGTAGTCACTCAGGTCTACCTACCTGTCAGCAACCAAACAAAGGAGAATGACCATAGACATAGTTTGGCTTTACTTTTGCCTGAAAAGCAAAGTATGTGGTGAAGAATTAATACTTGTAAGACTCTGTAACACCTATAGCAGCCTAGGCTACCACCTCACATTATTTTCAACTGTAGAAGAAACTTCCTTGCTGTGTTAGTGCTTTAAAGGAGAGGCTGTTATGGTACAGCTGCAATACCGATCCTGACAGCCCTTAACCCTGTGTTATGTCCTCCGAGGCGCCTGGAAGCCACGCGGGGCCGGG
>NW_008627663.1:0-257 GCF_000691845.1 Merops nubicus
CTCAGACCTGGTGAGACACACGCAGACTCGCAGTAACAAGAGCCTGTACGTCTGCAGTGACTGTGGCAAGAGCTTCACCAAGAAGTCTTACCTCAACAGGCACCGCCACACCCACATCATCAAGGAGAACTTTGCCTGCAAGGTCTGCTGCAAGGGCTTCACTGACAGCTCCACACTCAACCGTCACATACGGACCCACACCGGGGAGAAGCCCTTTGCCTGTGACAGCTGCAGCAAGAGGGTCCGGCAGAGCCACC
>NW_008627663.1:361-646 GCF_000691845.1 Merops nubicus
TTTGCCTGTGACAAGTGCAGCAAGAGATTCAATCGCAGCTACCACCTCATTGTGCACCGTCGCACCCACACTGGTGAGAAGCCATACGTCTGTGGTGACTGCAGCAAGAGCTTCACCGTGAAGTGGAGCCTCACCCAGCACATGCAGACCCACATCGGTGGGAAGCCCTTTGCCTGTGACACCTGCAGCAAGAGCTTCAGTCAGAGATCCCACCTCACCCAGCACCGCCGCACCCACACTGGTGAGAAGCCCTTTGCCTGTGACACCTGCAGCAAGAGCTTGAGT
>NW_008627663.1:764-1392 GCF_000691845.1 Merops nubicus
ACCTGGTTGGAAAGCCGTTTGCCTGTGACAAGTGCAGCAAGAGATTCAGGCACAGCTCCCACCTCATCGAGCACCGCCGGACCCACACTGGTGAAAGGCCCTTTGCTTGTGACAAGTGTGGCAAGAGCTTCAGGCAGAGCTCCCACCTCACCCCGCACCGCCGCTCCCACACTGGTGAGAAGCCCTTTGCCTGTGACAACTGCAGCGATCCCACCTCACCCAGCACCGCCGCACCCACACTGGTGATAAGCCCTTTGCCTGTGACACCTGCAGCAAGAGCTTCAGGCAGAGCTCCCACCTCACCAAGCATCGCCACACCCACACTGGTGAGAAGCCCTTTGCCTGTGACAAGTGCAGCAAGAGCTTTACCACCAAGACCAAACTCAACAAGCATCTCCACACCCACACTGGGGGGAGACCCTATGTCTGTGACAAGTGCAACAAGAGCTTCAGGCATAGCTCCAAACTCACCCAGCACTGCCGCACCCACACTGGGGATAAGCCGTTTGTCTCTGGTGACTGCGATGAGAGCTTCGCTGACAAGCCCAGTGTCACCCATCACATACAGACCCACACCAGTAAGAAGCCCTTTGACTGAACTGACTGTGGGAAGAGTTTCCCCATGAAA
>NW_008627663.1:1453-2676 GCF_000691845.1 Merops nubicus
TGGCTCTGTGGTGCCTGCAGTGAGAGCTTCCCCCACAAGTGTAGCCTCACCCGGCGCTTGCAGACCCACACCGCTGAGAAGCCCTTTGCCTGAGACAGCTGCAGCAAGAGCTTCAGCCACAGCTCTCACAACACCCAGCACGTGTGCACCCACACCAGGGACCAGACTGTGCTGGGGGACACAAATACACCGAGCTCAGCACTCTCGGTGAACGGGACCCCCCTGAGAGTCAGACTGAACAGAAATTGCCTCTTTTCCACCCAGATTCCTCAGAGGCTGGGGGCTCCAGCAGCAGCAAATACCTTCCTCCCCCACGCCAGACACCTCTTAGTGAGAATGAAAGTAATTCTGGTGATGAGGTGGCACAGCCGGTGACCCCACCAAAGCTGGGCTGAGCTTTGCCAGGTTAGAGCTCATTTTTCCCCCACCATTTAGATTTCCCTTTGGTAAAAATCTCCTTTCCTTTGCCTAGTTGTAATGGGAAAATGATAAATCCAATAAAATACTATCTTTTTATTATTGTTTTGCCATTTCTTCCTGGGATGATCCAATATCTTGGGCGTTTCTTCCCTGGGCTTAGGTGCAGAGCCATGTGCCCAGTTCTGGGAGGGTGTCGCTTGGGTCTTGGAGGGAGCTGGTGTGTCTGGAGGGGTTTCTGGAGTGTTTTGATAGTCTTGGTTGGGGGCTACTCCTGTGGGGACTCAGGGAGTTGGGGCACTACTCAGTGGGTAAGCGGACCTCTGGGCAGATGTCGTGGTTTGGGGTAAAATAGAGCTGGTTCTTCTGAATGATTGGAACTTTTTAGCTCAAGCTCTTCTAATTAACTGCCTTGTCTGAAGTCAGCAGCGTTTTTGCAAACTGTCTGGTTTTAGCAGTGATAAGACTTCATGTTCAGAGTTCCTGCCAGGGCTTGGGATGCAGATCAAGGCCATTGCTAAGCTTGTGTCTCACACCGAGAAAGGCACCTGCGGGGAGGAGCATGCAGGATAAGTGCCCCAAAGATTCACCAGTGGTGTTGTGGGAAACAGTCCATTTCCTCTTCCCCCCATATAACTTAACAGCCTTTCCAGCCAGCAGAGCAAGCAAAGTGCCTTTTGGCTGATTTAGCCAAGGACGAACTGAGACGCACTCAGATAAGTGCATAACTAGAACTGGTAGAAAAATAGATAACTAGCTAGAAGACTGCCTCTGATGGAGTGTGCATCTGGGCAGTGCTAACTGGC
>NW_008627663.1:2875-3302 GCF_000691845.1 Merops nubicus
CCATAGCCTGCCTGGCCCTGAGGAGCTGCCACCTACCAGGACAAGAACTAAGCCCGGGGCTTGCTGTGCCTGCCTGTCTGCTACCTGGGGGGTCACCCCGGCCTCTGGGACGCCAGCCCCCACCACTGGCTGCCTGCCAAGCCGCATTCTCGCTGCAGAAGGAGGGTAACACACACACTCCCACACATCCTGCCCATGGGGTGCTCGGCACCCAACTGGCCCTTCCTCCCGCACCCACGTGCACACACTCTCTAACATTTCTGCCGGGCTTAACTCCTCCCCTTTCCCTCCATTGGTTCTACCCCTCTCCCTCCGAGAGTACACTGACTAGACCACAGTACCCTTGACTTTCCTTTCTGATATACCCAGACTGCCTTCACTGAACCTCGGTCCCTCAATTTGTGCTGACCCTTAATAAACCGACTAC
>NW_008627663.1:3313-3577 GCF_000691845.1 Merops nubicus
AGAAGAATACAAAACCCTGTGGGTTAAGATAAGGAGAATTTACTACAGAAACACAGAAGGAACGGCAAACAACAACGGTAACAACAGGTATAACAATAGGTAAGAAATTGTACAAAGGAAAGTGATTACTGCATGCCTCCGGACAGCACAAACCTTCGGACAGCACAAAAACCGCGGCTTGCACTCTCCCGGACCCAGAACCCACCCTGTATCTGGAAACCGTTCCTGCCCCCAGCCTGACCTGCCCCGCTCAGTCCCAGCCAG
>NW_008627663.1:3591-4383 GCF_000691845.1 Merops nubicus
CTCGGCCCGGCTGGGGCCCCCTCCTGGCGGCAGGTGAAAAACCAACCCTATCCCAGCCGAACCAGGACATTCCACCCCTAATTCGACACCATTCTACATCATGCCCAGCAGTTATTTAACAGTTAACACCACACAATTTAATTCCCTGGCTGTTCTCCCCCAGAATTAAGTCCCCCTGTGGTACACCTCGGAATTCCCTGTCCTCCTGCATCATCCACCAGGTGTGCCCAGGTCCATGAGCAAAAACATCCATGTGCATGGGTTTGCCTTTGCCAGAGCCAGGGTTCACCCAGACCGTCTTCCCCAATACATTCTCCAGGCACACTACAGGGACTTTGTCCTCTTCCACGGCATGTGACAATTTTGACTGGGCAGGGCCAGCTCGATTGCCAGACCCTCTTGTGTTGACCAACCAGGTGGCCTTTGCCAAGATTGTCCCCCAGTGCTTAAAAGTTCCTCCCCTCATAGCTTTCAACATAGTTTTAGCAGTCCACTGTATCTTTCAAACTTCCCAGTGGCTGGTGCATGACAGGGGATGTGACAGACCCTCTCAGTGGTGTGCTCCATGGCCCATGTGTCTATGAGGCTGTTTTGGAAGTGAGTCCCGTTGTCTGGCTCAATTCTCTCTGGGATGCCATGTCACCACAAGACTTGTTTTTCCAGGCCCAGGATAGTGTTCCGGGTGGTGACATGGGACACTGGGTAGGTTTTCAGCTACCCAGTGGTTGCTTCCACCATTGTAAGGACATAGCTCTGGCTTTGGTGGGGCTGTGGCCGCCTGGTGGAAGCAAT
>NW_008627663.1:4433-4898 GCF_000691845.1 Merops nubicus
AGCCTGCCAGGCCTCTCTATATTTCAGCCATCGTCCTCCATACCACTGGGGCTTTAACCTCTTGGCTTGCTTGATGGCAGCAAGTCTCACATTTGTGGATGATCTCTGTGATAATGTCCGTAGTCAAATCAACCCCTCGGTCTCGAGCCCATCTGTATGTTGCATCTCTCCCTTGGTGGCCTCATGTGTCATGGGCCCTCCGAGCTATAAATAGTTCACCCTTATGCTGCCAGTTCAAGTCCACCTGAGTCACTCGAATCTTGGCAGCCTGATCCACACACTGGTTGTTTTGATGTTCTTCTGTGGCCTGACTCTCGGGTACATGGGCATCCATCCACATGATGTACCTTCACTGCTAGACTCGCTGTGTGAGCAGCAATATCCTGCCACAGTCCAGCAGCCCAGATGGGTTTACCTCTGCGCTGCCAGTCGCTTCACTTCCATTGCTGCAACCACAGCCATATG
>NW_008627664.1:0-62525 GCF_000691845.1 Merops nubicus
TAAAGGATTCTATGATTCTATGATGAAAATAAACTACAGAGCAGAGTATAAACAATATGGCTTGATCAACTCCAGAGGTTATCTTTGTATATCCACTTAATTAGGCAGAAATAGAAATAAATAATTCATTGATTATGTGGCCACTAGCTGATATACCTCTGACTTGCCTAATTCCTAATGATGCAAGATGTTGGTTCATAATGAAGTGTGTTTTTTTTTTCCCCAATGCTATTAGTCTTCAATCAAAATACCAGAAAAAGTGAAGAAAATTCATCACAGACAGCTTTGAAATAATCTGTGCAAAGACCATTTGCTATAAATGATTCTGCTTTGAACCCAGGTAATCTGAAAACTTGCTTGCAGCTGGCAAGTCCTGATGGACTCAAAAGAACAAAAAACAACAACAGGAAATAAAAAAAAATAACCTGACAAGTAGCAAGGAACAGTCTGACCTAGAAATAAACAATGAATTGGCCCCTAAAACATTTTAGGAGCCAAGCATAACAGGTTTTGGGTTTCTTTCCACCCAGCCCTCAAGGCCTGTAATGCTTCTTTATTAAGTAGTGCAGCTGAGGAACAAACTCAATTCTCTTTTTCTTAATATATATTTTTCCTAGTTACTCCCAGGCAGAACTGCATGTAGCATTGAGAATCAATACATGTACCAGACCCACTCTTTCTCCAAACTAATCATGCAAAAAACCAATGGTTTGAGCAAATATGCTGCAATTCATCCGTAAATCTTCTAAATGAAGAAGCTGTAGCTTCAATCCCCAATAAATCACTGCAGTATACTAAGTTTACTGTAGACCTCTGTGAAGCTTCACTTGGCTCCTACTTTTTAAAGAAAAATCCCTACCTTGAAATTTTACCCATTGTGACCATGGCTAGAAGTAAAAGGGAACAGATAACTTGTCTGGAACAACCTCAAATATTGTCCCAGTGATCTATAAAGGCCAATTGTCTGAAACAAGTCTCATAATACGCACAAGCCACTTCCCATCCTAAGACTGGCGAATAGCTTTTCCCTGTTTTGTCAGAGTCCATACTGCAGGTGTTTAAGTGGACTTCTCTACACCCCTTCCCCCCCCCCCCGCTTTTTTTTAACCTCACATATAAAGTAAAAATTTTATTTCAGCTGTGTTTGCATCATTAGTTCGCTGGCAATCATATAAGCCAAAATTATCCAGGCAAGCAGTTTCATTTACTGAGACCTCTTGCCGGAAAAGAGCAGCAATCAAATCAGTCAGCCCAAATTATCCTTGACATTAACAAAGGGCTCTAGGATCACTGTAAGAAATGACTTCTATTACCAAGTTGATTATGTTGTAGATGCTTCTGCAGCATCACAGCACAAAACCTAGTTCAAAATAAAAATGTTTATAAGAGCATGTAACTTTCATTGTCGCTGTTTGTTGTATTCAATGTTTTATTACAGCATTCTAAATATACATTATATGTGTATGTGCACGCGTACGTATATGAAAGCAGTAGTAACTTGAGCTTCCCTCAGCTGAGAAGCTATGTGGAAATGTAAAAGTCAACAGCCAGGCCCCAGTCTCACTGTCTCTACAGAGCGCTGCCTCTGCCTCACTGCAGGGTCAGGGTCTGGTCCTCCAGAGACCAGATACACAAACAGAGCCGAGTGTTGGGCTGTCCCCAGACTCCAGTGGTTTCTCACTCATCTCCAGTTCCTTGTGCTCAACTTCCACAACAGCTTTATCTAAGTCAAGTCTAACTCAGGACTTCAGTTGAAAAGCATATAGGGTTTACACAGGCTGGGGGAAGATAGTGGGAGTAAACAAATGAGAGTTCTCCATCTATTGAGGAAAACAACATTTGTATCTTTAATCACTCAGAAATAAGTATATTGACCATCCTAGTGCAATGTCAATCAAGAAAATCAACAATGAAAAGTATTATTGACAAAGTCTTGTTGCAGTGTGGAAAATAAATGGACTTGGGTAGCAGAATTCTTTAATCATGGATATATGAACTTCTATGTTGTCTAGATGACAACAGCATGTTTACACTATAGCATAAGGTGTAAGCTTAGTTATCGGAGTAAAGAAATAATTTTATTATAAGCAACCCGTTACCCACCTGGAAAGTTATTAAGATGCTTGTAACAGAGAGTTCTTAGGTGCCAAGTGTGTTTGAACAAGATGAATCAGAAATGGCTATTTGCTACCCAGTACTAAGTCTGGTGCTCTCCAGGGCCACCTGTGGAGAGAGAGAATCCAACAGGCTCCGTGGGCAAAAAAGCTAGAGCCACACCCCTAGGCCCTGCTAGCCCAGCTGGAACCACTGCACCATCCCACTTGTCTTCCCTCTGGACCATGTCCTCTCTGCCACAGAACACGGAGTTCATACAATTCATAGAAGTTCATATATCCATGATTAAAGAGTTCTGCTACCTAAGCCCATTTATTTTCCACACTGCAACAAGACTTAGTCAATAATACTTTTCATTGTTGACTTTCTTGATTGTCATTGCACTAGGATGGTCAATATACTCTGGAGGGGTTCTCTTTTATGAATTAGATTTATTTTTTTTTCTAAATTTTAACCGCATTTTCCTCATACAGAGGAATTTCCATACAGAGAAGCAACTGACAGAGCAGCTTTTTTTTCAGAAAATGTTACTCATGTGTCTCTTCCTGAGACAAAAATATAATCCTAGCTCTTTCCATGGACAGCATTTTATCAGCAAATTCACTGAAAATTACACTTGTGGGAACAGGTACGCTTTAAAGGTTTAGATATGGCCAGCTATATCAAAGACCAAAATATTTTGTTAAATAATGAGAATAGTAAGAGTCTCAAGGGTTTCATTAGAACACAGAGGCATCACACGTTTTCAAAAAGCAGACCTGTACAATGTCATTCTGTTGTCTGGAACAAGTGCTGAAAAGCTGACGTACAAATCTCAATACATGAAAACATCTCCTGTAAATATTACAATACATGAATTTGCAGGCACACTGTAGCACTGACAGATATTTTCTTCTATTCAGTATAAACAGGTTCATCTAACTACTTCAACTTCCTCCTGAACCCAGACAGTGGGTAAAAGCTGATTTAAGTGATCCACAAATCCTTTGTACATTAGTCCCCACTAAAAATTCACCATCTATGACAGTCTAAAAGATCCTTATCAAATAAAGAAGGCTAACATTACTGAGCTACTTCACTTTTCCTGGCAGCTTCTTTCACTCTTATGTGCTCTCAAATCCCAAGCTCACTAACACTAAAAGGAAACGGAAAATTTTGAGGAAGAGAGAAACATTGACAGACTGTAATGCAGATTTTTTTTCTGACCCCTGTTCTTGACAGAAAGATTTAGTCAGAAAATTCTTCCTCGGCACCCCACCCACCCCAAAGTTAAACCTAGTGCAATTCTTAAGGACATTTTGCAATGCATCTGCTTGGTTCTTTAATCTGTGCAGAGAGAACATATTGCATATGAACATTTCTCCTGCTTACTCTTTCCTTGCTAAAGGCTTACAGTTGCTTGTTCAAATTCGAGATGTGATCACCATTAGGGTCACTTGGATACACACCTCTAAATGAAATCAGATTGCTGTAGGTATAGGTATAACTATATCTAAAAGCCTTTTTGTTTTCTTTTACAGTAAGCTTAGCAACTGGATTCCCCTGTAACCCCAATTAAAGTTATTTTTCTGGGCTTTTTTGTAACTTAATAAGCATTTAATTTTGACATGGAAAAAAACTATCGGGAGAGATGGATGCCACTTACGAGCACCCTTAGAAGTACTCTTGCAAGATGAAGGAAATCTGTATTCTAACTCCCACAGAAAACAGAGAAAAGTAACCTCAACCTCAGTCTTTTCTATTAGTACAAACACTCACCAAAACTTCTAATCTTTCAGTTACAGAAGTCAGGAAGGTGATAATATGAAACAAGAATTCTTCCCCTCTCCCTTCCTACTACATAAACCCTTATACAATTAATTCTAAAATTTAAAAATTATATTTTTTGGAACTAGCATTTGACATTCTTAAGTATATTTTCTCCCCTCTAAGAAAACTGCAAAGAGAAATTATTTTTATTAGAAAGCTTCAGTTGGGCAGAGACTCTTAATGCTAAGTTTTAAATTCTATAGTCAGTCATGAAAATAAATTCAATAAAATACTTCAAAGCTGTGCTATTATTAATTTTTATATATTAAAGAAGTTATAAATAAAAATGCAGCAACAATTCACCTCTTCTAAACCCTACCAAGAGATCTAAGGAGGCTGTGTGTCTGCCGAAGAAACTTGGCAGAGTCACTCAGTTCCACCCTACTGCTAAAACACATTACAAACTACACATCTCAAATGATTGAAGCACGGTCATCTCAGAGCAAAATGTAAAAGCTTCCTTCTTTAATTTCAGGGGTTTTAATGGAGTATAATCCTTTGTTCCCTGTCTGTCCTCTTCTGCCTTCAGTAAAACTATATTACAGATCAAGAAAAACTCTCACCAGCAGAAGTTTCACAAGTTGTAGAGCAAGTCTGCATAAAGAAAATTAAGAAAAGGACAAACATTCAAGATGTGGATCCTCGTTTCTCAAAAACTTTCATACAGATACTAAACATGATCATGTGTAGAAGACAACCTTCTAGATAGGAAAAATTACTGAATTAACAAAGTTGGAGCTTTCATTCACATATAATTAAAAATTAATTTCAAAAATCATAATTGAATTTACTGGAAAGATTTCCAGTAGTTTCTCAATGGCATGGAAGAACATACTGTAGAGTACCTGAGAGTGATGTTCCTGAAGCAGTATTTCAGAACAGACTGTATACTTAGGAGAAGGCTGAAAGAGACTACGTCATCACTGCACGCATGTACCAGTTTTAATCTACTAAGTGAAGAAGCAGGCTTTAGCATTTGAGTCTTATCCTTTGCAACGTTGGTTCAAGCTTAACTCTGCCATCTCATGGCAGTCTCTTACTAAGAGACTCTAAGTCTCTAAGTATGTCTCTTACTACCGAGGATCTTGGTTCAGTTATTCCCCGGTCACAGGAAGTGCCACTTCAAAAACTCATCTGCAGAACAGACGCTACAGGTGAAACAAAGTAGCGCAACATAAGAATACTTTTAACCAAACCAACATGACCTTACCTGTCCCAATATGCAAAGAGTTCATGTCTCATATTAACATAATGTGGTACAAAATTCTCAAAAAAAATATTCATGCTATGTAGCAACAACCAGCTGCTCAAAATTTCAGAGTTAAAAAAAAAAAAATTATGTTTTATGACAAACATCACCTTCTCTCAGGATTTACATGAAGCTTTTAATATGGTGAAGCAGTTAGAAGTCAAACCTTCTCTTGCCTTTTTCTTCTTGTTAGGAAAGAGTTACTTTAAGATATATGGAAACAAAAATTCCAAAATGATGCTATTTCTCTCTGAATACTTTCACTCAAAAAGCAGTAGTAGATTAGGCTGTACTGCAAATCAGTTCTGAGTTCAGTTAAATTTTAAACCTTTGAAAAAAACCCTAACCCTGATTTACTCTTTCTAATCAAACATCCCGAATTCCTTTAGCTTAGGTTTTTTAAACAAACATGTACATATTTTTGCAAAGTACCAACCAAAAATCAAGACATATCTTACTGGCAGGTATTATTCCCATGCTATTCATCATAGTGCTATTCGAACCAGTGTTGGCACCCTCCTTTATGTCACCACCAATCCAAAATTCCATGTATGAAGCAAAAAAGCCCTTATCTTCTTTCCAAAGGCTCAAACCACTGGAAATGACAATCATGCATTGTAGACACATGGTTTGTATTCGTATCACAGAAGACCTGGAATAGAAATGTGTACAGCTGCTCAGGAATACACCAGGAAAAGAGCTGGACATCTGAGCAGTACCTATAGATCATTCCAAGGGCAATGCCAGAAAAACAAGTCTAAGAGCTATAAACCAACAAAGCAGTGAGTCGAGTGCTCCAAGTGCACTAATGAAGATCCTTCCTGCCCTGCAACTTCTTTTTTTCCAAAGGCACGCCTTACCACTTTTTGCCTCATCTGGTATTTACCATTCTCTCTATTTGGCCAATCCGAAAGCACACAAAGATAGCATGAACCCAAAGGAACACCAAAAGGACTTGGGTATTTACCTTGAAGTGTAGACAGCAGTGATAATGAAAAGAACTGGAAGGAACCTAGAGTTTGAAAAAGTTGCTATCAAGGCTTAGAAAAAACATTGTCAGGGCAGATGTGGAAGGCGAGACAGATCTTTTTGTTCATCGCACAACAGCAAGAGTAGGTTCTTATTAGGCATCTGGTGAAAGAGTAGAAAACAGGACAAAAGAGGAGTAGGGAAGAGGACAAAGGATCAGGTCAAATAACACCTGCAATATTACAAAAGAAGCATGACATTCCATACCATTTTTGCAGATACTAGGTGTTTTCTTTGCAATGGAAGATGGATGCCTTTTTTCACGTTACCTGACAGATGGACAAATTTATTTTTTTTTCCCAAGTGATCCAAAGATATCTAGGAAATATCCATAGCAGAAAAATGTTGCTGTGCAAGTGGGTTATCTCAACTGTGCTGGCACTCTGAGTAACCTGTCCAGTGAATATGAAAGAACTAACTTAACGAAGGTATTCTGTTTCCATTTCAAAGATAGTCCTAAATTGTTGTTTGGTTTCTTGAGTTGTTTTCCCCACAAAATAAAAATCAGCTTTCTAAAATAATTTTTACTTATCATATTTAAATCTTTCTTTTCCTAAAAAAATACCTAAACTTCAAAGAAAATGTACTCATGCACATCTTAATTGGGGCCTCAATTCATTCCCCTAATTCATCAACTCTGAAGTGCTAGGAATCATAGAATCATAAGAGTTGGAAGGGACCTCGAAAGATCATCTAGTCCAACCCCCCCTGCCAGAGCAGGGTCACCTAGAGTACATCACACAGGAAGGCGTCCAGGTGGGAAAGCTTACAGTGAGAAAAAAAATTAAGTTCTTTAGTTTTCTTAAATGGAATATTTGTTATTTTAACAAAAGACGTGTCAGTACAATTCTGCATTCCCTACAGGTGAAAACACAAGGCTGTCAAGGCTGAACAAATTCACCAGTTACTGAGGCTCCTTGTTTCTTTCCCAGCTCTCTTCTGCACCATATACTTGGTTGGCATAATGAACCCAAATGAATTGTTCGTATTCTTTAACAGATAGACTGATAGGAAATCATTAGAAGTAATTGTGCAATTTGTGTTTTCATGCTTTCAAATTACTTTTTATTTTAAAAAAATAACAACAATTTTTATTAATTAGTTTTTCCAGATTTCCTAGCAGCTCAATTCTCTCCTTGGAATCAAACTGTTCTAAATGCTGTTCCCTGATTCTCCCACCTTTATCTTTTCCCCTATAGTTACATTTACAACATGACCTCAGATTTTGATTAGAAGTTACACAAATAAGCACTCATCTTTCCTTTTGCAAGTGAGGTATCTTAGGCAAGACAGTTATCCTTTTTAATGAGGCTAGTCATGTTATTTCTGAAATAGAAAAAAGCAAGCATACAAAAAGGTATGGGAATATAAAGCTTATGCCAGATGTCTATAAAGGCACTCACAAGTTTCCACCCCCATCCTGACTTGGTGAACCTTTGAACATCTGAACACACTATTGCCTTTGAGAGATCAGCTTCTACATATTAGCCTGAATGCAGCTGGACAATGAATGAAAGAAAATACATTTTAGCAGGTAATAGCACAAGCAACCACTGAGCGAGAGTATCTCCTACAAAGGGGAAAGCAAGTAGTAAATGTAAAGCTCCTCACTTCTGAAAAAAACACAAAACCAAAACCCAAACACCAAATAACATATTCCTTCTGTTCTTTTAGCTTTTAAGGCTCCATGTCAGGTGCTACTTCAGTTTTGTAGCATTTTACTGTTAGGACACCTAACACAGTGAGAGAATAACAACTTGGAATAATAATCTACTGATACAAAGAACCTTCCTGAACTGAGCATGTTCCCTCCATGCCATGAACTCCCTAAAGTTAGTAATCATTATCAACCTCTTTTGTAAAAAGAAGCTTCTCTTCCTGAACTGGAACATATTCATCATTGATTACTGCTCTGAAAGCACTGCCAAGAACACATTTCACTGAGCACTTAAGACAGGTGAAATCTATACAGGGAACATCACCAAGGACTCCACCAGAACATTACCACTGGAAGTACAATTAGTTTGACTGGGAGTAAGGGAGAGAAGAGATAGACAAAAAATGAAACAATCCATTACACTAATTAATTTTCATTTTATTTATAGAATATAAGCTTCAGCTCTTCCTCATTTCAAGTGTGTTCACCTTCTCACTTTTTGTGTTGTAACTAGCAGAGTTAATTAGATTCAACTATGAGAAAGAACTACACAAACTACTTTCAAAAAAGGGTACCAAGAAAGAAACTGGATATAAAGGGATAACAAGAAAAAAGCTGGATATACAGTTTTCAGGACTTCAAAGCAATAAATGTTTTCTTACAGAAGCACAGCAGGGATTGCTTGAGGTAAGATATCTGTACTTTTGCAACAGAGACTCATCCTAAGTATTAATAAAAGAGCTGACTTGCAAAATAAAAAATATATTTTATTTTAATCTAGAAAGGAATTATGTCCCATATGCAAACCGTTAACAACATGTTGAGCTTTGAAGGTGAAAGTCCTTTCATGTAAGACTGTTCCTAAAAATTAGTGACCTGAAGAAAAACATACAAAAGCCAGCTTTCTTTTCTGTGATCAGCAATCAAGTGACTGGTTTAAAGAATAACTTCCATCACTTTGCACTTGACATAGAACACATGCAACAACACTACAAGATTATAAAAAGCTTTTCACTGGAACCTCAAGAAATGCAGCTGATGGTAACACAACTACTGATGGCACACAACAGCCTATCATTGTTCTACAGTACTTACAAGGCAGCAAAAAAGTTTATGTAAATGGAATCACAGCTTCTAGGAACTTACAGTGGCCTGAAATTCTGCAGTCACCTTCTACAAATATAAGCATAAAGCAGTAGAGAGAAAAAACAAAAACCTTTCAAAGTTCCACCTGAGTATTTTCTGAACAAAGGAATAACAGCCTGTATATAACACTAACCAGTTCTCTCAACATTAATAAAAAGTAAATTACTTACTTAGCTTTATGTACAGGAGTGAATAAAAATGTTATTAGCGTTAATGTAACATCTTAAAGCATCACATGACACTGCAAAGTCAGAGCTATTTAGTATTTACCAGGCAGCTCATCTCTTAGCAGATACTAAGACAACACAAAGGCCCTTCTATGTGTGTTAGGTATTGACTGAAGTCTGAAATACTACTCATCTTATCTTTGTCAAAAAAACATCCAATATCTCTTAGAACTTGGTATTACTGCACACTGCAAAACTCTAAGAAGTGATGGGAAATACAGTTCTTCACAGGGGAAAGAGAAAGAAAAAAAAAAAAAAAGAAAATATTCAATGCCATGTTGGCATACAAAATACGGCAAGGTTACTACAAGAAGAGTCTCTGAGCAAATTCAGTCCATAAATTAGTCACAGTTCAAGCTATACGGAGAATAACATTATAGAAATATCTCCCATCAAGAGCAGTAGCTAAAGAAATCTGAAATAAAAAGGATAAATAGTTAACTCCCATTTTGCAGCTCTGTTTCTTCCAATATAAAACTAATTGGTTGTTCCTTTCTGTTATGTACATAATGGTTAACTATATGTCACTTAGATTATTAATCATCTATGTCATAGATATTTGATCTATGCTATAAAAACTATAGATTTGTTACAGGAAAACTCAAACTGTTGAAAAAAACCTGATTTTCCTTCTAGTGACATAGGACAGTACATTAAAGTAAATCCAATTAGAGTATCTTGAAGCAACTGTTAATTTTTTACCAAGTTATTTAATAATTGATCTTAAATATCCCAGCAGGGAAAACGTAATTCTTATTTCCTGACATTTTTTCCACTTCTCTAAAACTTCAGCATCATGATTTTGTGTCAAACAATGAAGTTTTAAACCCTTAATGCAAGCTTGCAGGCAAGTTCTTGCATCCAGCATAACTTTAGTACATTGCATATTAATGGTAGTAACTGCTTTTCTGTGTAGTTCTACAAAAGCCCACAGAAGACAAGACTGCCTTTTCCACCTCATTGCAAGAATAAGCTTGAGACAATGAGATGATACAAGCCTGTTATTCCTTCCAACTTTCTGCTTACTTTCTATGTTGACTTTTCTTTCCCTTAAACGTTTCCCCCCACACAAAGTATCTTCAATTAAAAGTGATGCTACAATATCAAATCTGAATTTAATCTCTGCTTCAATGTAGGCAATACTATCTAGTATTTTACCTTTTCAGAACAAGTACCTATTTTTTCATTAAAATCTTGAACTATCTGCTTAACCAATGAAAATACAGCGAACTTCTCTGATAGACTTCAGAAAGTGAAAACTCAAAGCTGATACCTGAAATACCTTGAGGTTTTCTATATGAATATGAGTTATTGATCTGAGTAATTTATTAGCAAGTCTCTAAGGGAGCCATGCTTCAGCTGAGCAAAGCTTTGACTCCCTGCCATGACCTAGGCAAGGTACATTTATTCCAAACAATGCAGCAGTGTTAGCTACCTAAAGTCCACCTGGAGAGTGGACTGGCAGTGCATGAGGCGAGTCCAACTCGCACTGGAGACCAAGCATAGCACACCAGAGCTCCTTCTTTTTGTAAGATATGACAGCTCACACACGTGCAATTTAACATTAAACCAGCTCATAACAAATCCTTCAATTCATTTCACAAGAGAAAAACACTTGCATTTGGATCAACACAGGAAAACAATTGATCTATCCAGACTAGTCCAAAGCATTTGACACTGTCCCACATGACATCCTTATCTCTAAATTGGAGACATGGATTTCACAGATGGGCCACTCAGTGGATAAGGAACGGGCTAGATGACTGCTCTCAAAGAGCTGAGAAGTGGCATTCCTTGGGGGTCAGTACTGGTATTGGCACTGTTTAACATCTTTGTTGGTGACATGGACAGTGGGATCAAGTGCACTCTCAGCAAGTTTGCCAATGACACCAACCTGCTGGAGGGAAGGGATGAAATCCCAAGGGACCTTGATAGGGCATGTGCAAACCTCATCAAGCACAACAAGGCCAAGTGCAAGGTGCTGCACCTGGGCCAGGGCAATCCTCAATATGAAGGGATAGAGAGCAGCCCTGCAGAGAAGGACATGGTGGTATTGGTGGATGAAAAACTAAATATGAGCCAGCTCACAGGCAAGAAAGCAAATCACATCCTGGCTACATTAAGAGAAGTGTGGCCGGCAGGCTAAGGGGTAACAGTTTTAAAGTGAAAGAGGGTAGAGTTATATTGGATATAATGTCATATATATAAGACATTCTTTTACTGTGCATCTAGTGAGACGCTGCAATAGGTTGCCAAGGGAGGCTGTCTCCAGGAAGTGTTCAGGGCCAGGCTGGATGGGGCTTTGAGCAACCTGGTCTAGTGGGAGGTGTCCCTGTCCATGGCAGTGGGGTAGGAACTAAATGATCTGTAAGGTCCATTCCAAACCGAACCACCCCATGATTCCATGGTATTTGATTTCCAGAAAATTTCATAAAATTAGCTGCCGTAGAGATTTTTCTGCCCATACAGACACAAAGCCCTTGAACAGCTTTTGCAAGTTCCTAAGTATGAAGAAGGAAGAAGGTATGAAGAAGGAAGAAGGCTTTTTTTTTTTTTCATTTAAGAACAAGTAATTAACAGCACTTCTGAGAAATAGGAGCCCAGCTTTGTTCTCTGGACTCCTAGAGAGCACCTAGTCACTCCAAGAAACAGATACCAGACAAAGAATCCATTTCTGAAAGCACTTAAATAGTCATCTAGAAAAGAAGCAAGATACGAGCTCTTGCTTCTGGGCTGGGCTACCAAGCTTTAGTGAACTGCAGCAAGCATTTTATAAAAGATGACCAACTGACAAGACTTTTGTGCATTTTAACTGTAGTTTCAGTCATCAAATTGGCTTTCCGAATACAAGAAACATAAAGGGTTTTTTACACATTAACTGCTAATTCTCGCTATAGATTTTGCAAATCTTTTTTTCACACAAGCTTTTCATAAGGTACAACAAAATTAGAGCTTGTAAAACCTGGTCAGAAGGTGCTTTGGGAGGAACAGGAAAAAAGGAGCAGCTATCCTTAAGAGTAAAAAGACATGCACTTGTTCCCCTGTGACCCGTGTTCCCCTGTGCTCAGCACCCTGCACACACAGGGAGCATGCAGAGGGCACGTTTCTGTAGCCCTTCTCCAAATCCATGCCTAGTTTTGGACCAGTCCCTCACTTTTTCCCCGTACTGTTACCAAAGATAGCTCAAGACTTTAGGAGACATAAAATTCTAACCAGGTAAAGCACAGCAGTTTATAACACATGAGAAAAAGCACAGCAACCCTAAATAAGAGCTCCATAGGAGCATTTCAATGAATCTCATTCTTTCCTTGGAAATCCATAAGGCTCCATCTGTGATAAACCAAAGAGACTGTTTCTCTGTTTTTTCCTGACTTTGAACACTCTTGAATCTAAACCATACGATCTTATTGCAAAGGAGATCCCAGCTATTTCTCTCCTACACACAGGCCTCTCTACATATTAGTATTCTTTTCCTATGGAGAAGTCTCTTAACATTTCTTTCTCAAATGTACTGCTTTATCTGGCTCTTAATGACATCCCACTGCCTCAAACTCTTCTGATTAAAATACTACAGCTCTGTTAAAATCTTTTAACCTTAAAACTCCCACAGAAACATTTAACAGTTGAGCCTTAGCCCCCAGATAGTGTTGAGGATCTCGATAGATACACGCATTCCTGATACAGATAGTTTCATAAATATCATCCCAATATCAGGTACAATGTTTAAATTTCATTGACATCCATTCAGAAAAAGGGTAAGTGGAAAAAGCCCTCCAGGTCACGTAGGTTTATTAAAACCACAGAGGACAGAAGTATAGCTACTTGGGGTGTTATTCTTTCAGAGAATGTATAACTTAGCAAAGTGAGGTACAAATGGTAGGATAGCCTGTCCCTGCATTTCTTTATAATTTATCTATGAAAACTAAAGAAAATCTGCTGTGTTATACTTTTACCCTAGGTCAGTCACCTAACTTTAAAAGCTGAAAAAAGTTACTTTCTCTCAATTATAAATCAACCAACAAAATTCCATCAAGCCATAAAATAACATCCTCTCTCTGTTCACATATGTTCCATTTTCACTGCCAACAAATTGCGCAAAATTTTCTCAATTCTTTCTGCTGGCAATGCAGCAGTCATCTGTGTCACAGCACCACGATGTGAACTAGCTCGCTCCTCAGGAGAAACTCCAAAACTCCACTCCCCTTCTTGGTTGTGCATGCAGACAGCAGCAGTAACTGGTTATTAAATAATTCTTATTAAAACCAAGCAGGTTCATCCTAGATTCCCTGAAGTTAACTCTAATTAGTAGCATTATGCAGACTACTTCTTTGCTGAAATAGAAGTGAAAATCCTATTATAGCAGCAGCAAATAACTTCTGCACTCAGAAGCATAAAAGCCACCCACACTTCACTTAAATCCTACCTCTAACACCAAAGTTCAGCTTTGTCATTTCTTCTGGCTCTTACATGTAGTACTTTATCTGTTGCTACCAACATCTACAAACATGAAACAAGAGGCACTATAAAAAACTCTTTCTGCCAAAATTTTTTATGTGAAGAAACCCATACAATAAATATACTACTAAGAACCCGATACATGTATTACAGGCATTTATGTCCTTCTTCAAGAGGCTGATATCTCACTCAAAGCTGGAAGAAAGAATACCTGAAAATTTATGCAGACTAACATGTTCTAGATAGAAGCAAACCATACTGGCTAACTACACACAACTTGTTCAAACCTTGTCATATCAATTTTTTTTTTTTTTAAAAAAAAAAAGGACCAACATATTTCACATAACTCTCTTACACCTTTTTCTCTCAGATTAAACCCTCACATCTATCCCTTTCAAGCAGTATTCTACAGAAGCAGATCTTGAAGAAAATCTTTTTGTCTTTATGGTGCTTCATAAGACATAGTACACTTACTCCAATGCTCTGATTCATTTGACAGATTGCTAGAATTCCAGAGAAATAAAAACAAACCAGAGGTTTTTTTTTTTGGTTTTTTTTGTTTGTTTGTTTGTTTGTTTGTTTGTTTTTTTAAAAAAAGCAACAGCTGGTGTAAGCACAAGGCACTAAAGGCACCCATCACAGTCTGAAAATAGAAACACTTGAATATAATTACTGCACATGTTCTCCAGGGGAACAGAGTTAATGTGCCATTAGTTACAACTCATTGAATCAGGCTGGAATTTCTGAATGCTAGTATAGACCTATTTCTGTCAGAGAAGCCAACCTATCTCAGTGTTATATTTTAAAGTGATCTTTAAGCAACAAAAGCAAGGAAAAGATTTTTTTTCTTTCTTCCATTTTTACAAATATGGTCATACCTATTTTGAGCAGATAGGCTAGAATAACAGAGCATTACAGAAAACTCAAGCAACCATCCATCACCCTGATAAGATCATAGTAGTCATTATACTTTATCAAAACTATTTTAAAATTTAGTTTGCAAATCTTGCTTGTAATTGCAGAATACAGCAGTATGCTACATTGTCAACATATGCTAACTCAGAAGGCAACCAGGGCAGAATCTTCACTGTACTTTGTATATCTTCTAGTCTTAAAATAAGGACACATGGTGCATCAGATAGATGTGATGCACGCACACACTCATCTGAGTGGGGCGACAGGGAAGGAAAAGGTACAGACACAAGCAAAAGACACAAACATGGATATGTGTGTAAAGAAGAACCTGCATCACTCACCTACTGCCAGAATTGCTTCATAAAAGAAACTGGATCAAGCCCACAGCAGAGCTAGTCAAAACTTCCTTTTCTTAAATAGGTATTCTTTTCCTTTAAGTCAGTATTTTCTGGCAAGAAAATACTGAAAGAAAAAGCACTGAAATAAAAATCATCAGCCTGAGTGATTTATAAAATCTTTAATAATACTGAATTTTTTCTACATTACAATAGTTAAGGAAGCAGAGGCTTCTGAATTTTCTCTACAGGCTTTCAAAAGACTTTTATGGCAAAGACAGCCTCAAGGAGTGTGGGAGAAGACCAACTAGAAGAAATGTAACTTCCTCTCTAAACAAGAGTTTCCGCAGAGCTGTTACTCAGTGGTACTTGGTTACATCTCATCCTCTCCAATGCTCTGTCACAGACTAGCTCACTTAGCAAGAAACCAAAAGGCAGAAGCATGGGAAAAAAAAAAAAAATCAAAACAAAGCAAACAAACAAAAAAACCCCACACACCCCCAAGAACAACAAAACCCACAACTTCTGCTACAGTTGCTATGAAAATGGCTCCATATCAGTACATCTCTTACTATAGGTTAACACCTGCCATAACATAAGTGTGAAAATACACTTACATAAGAATGGATGTTTAATAGAAAAGCAGAAGTAACATGGCATTTTACAATGAAATGTTCCCCTTTATAAGATGGGGATCTCTCATCTCCACATTTTAATACAGACTTGCATCACACAGACCAACGTTCCGTTAAGAGAAGTTTAAGACCTCAGTGAGATACTGAATCTCTTAGGAAGCTTAGCATGTGCTGCTTCGGTGTTTAGAAATAAGGTTCTGTGGAGCAGCTCCCCATGTCCTCAAACAGTAGACCCAGTTTCCCAATCCTTTCTAACTTACATTTTATAGAACCAAAAAACCTCAAATATACCATGCAACTTCAAAAGCCAACAGCAAGGTGTTCCAAGCAGACGAGTACACTCCAAATCTAGCAATCCTGCATCAGATGAGAAGTGTTACCAGTTTCACCCGACACAGATTAAGTACTAGCAAAGATTTTCAACTATGAGGTAGTGAAGAAGAGAACTCAGAAAAGTATAAAAGCACAACTTGAAGTGAATAAAGGCATCCTCAAGATCTTCCAAACAGCACACTCATACCCCTGTAACTTGACAGAAATCTCCAATTAGTCTAACAAATACTGAGCAGTACCATCCACAGGTCTTAGATGCTCGACACCACATGCATATACACACAAGACAAGAACAACTACTCCTATAAAAAAAAAAAAAAAATCATACTATTCTGAGGCATATGAAATGCAGAATTCTGCTGAATTGTATTGGGTTAAGTCTAAAGAAATGCAACAGCACATCCTCATAGATGTTCAAGAGCTGGGGTCAGTTATGCAAGAAACTTCAAGTGGGCAGCAGAATATAAAGAACATTCCCCCTAACTTAGAGTAAATACATTTAATCAAATTTTAATTATTCTAAAACTTAGCAACTAGAACAGAAACTGGATACACCTCTTTCAGAAAGGTATAACATATTCAAGATTAAAAAATGCTTAAAACAGATGGGATACAGTCAAAACAAAAATAAACCCATTAATCCCAGTGGGTATGTTCTAACAGTTAATATACAACAAGTTCTTCACACCATGTAAAATGTTGAGTAGGCCGATCAGAAAGAAAATGTGAGGGTTTTAAATAAAAAAAAAAATCTAACTGCTTCACTTGTTTCATCTGTTGAGTTGCAGAAAGCAGAAGTACTACATAAATGTTATGCATTCATATATCTGAAGCAATTTCATTTGAATACTGAAACTTCACAATGCCAAAAAATCTAAAAGATTATGTTTAATGACTTCTTTGAAGCTCACAGTGGCTGCTTTTCATGAATTGTTAATTTCCTACATTATTTAGAATACACTCACCATCAATTAGAAAGCACTAGATGTGTAATAATTGTTTATACTGATTATAATATCTACATTACCATTTTCTTAATTTATTTCACAAGACATATTCTAAGTATTTCTAGTTACTGCAGAGATTCTATAAACACTCCATACTCATTCTTTCCTTCAAATGACCAAATCAGCATCCTGTTGTCATAGCAGCAAGTTGTTTTCTGAATCCTGGACCAGCGAGGTGGCTGTTATTGGAGTCCAGCTAGGTAAATTACCTCATCCATCCATCTGCTTCTGTAATGGGACAGAAGGGAAAGGCCTGCACACTTTCTGTTCCACCCACACCTCCTGCATCTCAGTCTGATGCTTTGCATGTGTACGGACTAGAGCTTCAAAAAAGCAAGTGTTAAAGCAGGCTCTACGCTACCTCACTCCACTTTCAGTGCTTAGAGATTCCAATTAGTGGGACAAAAAAGAGCTCCCCTTATTATTACAAAACATATGTGTTCTTGCTCAAAAATGTACAATTTTTAATATAATATTTAATTAACTTATTAAACAAAACCATTCAGCAATAGCTCAGATCCTGATATCAATCCTCCAATTCCAAACTCATTCAATTTGTTTTAAGCATTCCGGAAGGCCAGAGAAGCAGGCAGACTTTTCAACGTGCCTTAAATAACTGTAATGACAGCCTTAAATAATCTTTACAAACCTTTACAGTATGCCTTAAATCAATACATGTGATCCACGCAGTAAAAATGCAAAGCAATTCAATACTTGCAGAAGACTGAACTATCAGGCCTACGCTCAACAGTGACCCTGTTTTGGCAGAATATCTCTTCCAACAGAAAGGAATCTGTTCCTGCAATTACAACCTTGCTGTAACAAGCATGCCTAAACATTGAAATAGGTGGTGTTTGCTATAAATAATTTCAGCAATTCTTTCACTAGAAATGGTCTAATGCCTTTGCTCAAGAATCGACACTTATCACTCATGTCAGATGCACACAGCATACAATTTCTTCTTAATATTGTAAGCCACACATTTTTATTCATAGTCTCTAGAGTCAGGAAGATACAAAATTGAGAGCTGATTTCACAGACTAAGAAAATCCAAAGCTGCAACAAAAGCTTTTAAAGACAAGAGCCATCATAATTTTCAGAGCAGATGCAATGAAAGTGAGAGCTGTGACACTTGCACAAAGCCTGGCTCAGTGCTGTGCACCTTCTCTCTTTAGTGTGCCTTGAGTTGGAAATACCCAGTATATGTGTCTCAGATATGTAATTCCCTTCTCAAAACTTTTGTCATGATTTTCTGTTGTGTTGTCATACTGTTTTCTGATTATATGAAAGGCGGTCACGAACAGATCCAGCTCAGCACGATGTTACAATATAAGCTAATACCTTCAGGAGTTCCACGTGTATTTTTTTCCCCAATTACAACTAAGCAAGCAAATGTTGTCTCAGTAGCCTTTTTAGAAAGCTGTTCACTCCACACCTTTCCTCTCTGAAGATATTAACTGTGAGTCACAAAGCTAAATGCGTGAGAAAGGAAAAGAACAAGCGTGTGCTGCAACAGACCACATGAATAATTCACTCGCTGCTTTCACTTGTTATTGCTGCCCACATCAACAGTCACTGTTCCTCCCTCCTGATTATAAGCATGAACAGAATCCATCAGAAAGTTTTTCCTTAGCCTCCAGAAGATCAGCTGCAACCTTGCTCTTTTTGGCAATTAGAAAATATTGCCATTAGTAAGATCTTATTACTGAGTAAAATGTGTTGTGCAATAGTCAACAGAAATATTTTGAAAGAGGATGTAAATTTTAAGCCTTTATAATTTCTTCCACTTTCTCCAGCACAAGGGTTTTTTTAATCAACCAGAGTAAAGAAGTGAAGTGCTGGGGTTAAACCTCCAGCCCTGAATGACAGCTGGTATATGGGAGATGTCCACAACCAGGCAAGAAAGACCCTCCTGATCTGTGTTCACCCAGAGTCTTGCCAGCCTTCCACGTTAGCTTGCAGGCAGGGCAAGAAGCCACCTCTGTAAGAGCTGACCCTGCTTGCAGTGCAGCTGGGAGGCCTGTCTGTGCAGTGGATGTGCTGTGCAGGGATTTTGGCTATTGGAAGGGCTCCCCGACGCTTCACGGCAAGAGTTCCCAGGACAACAGCGCCAGAACAAGAAGGTGCCTCTGAGTCCCTGCTATAGAACTGGGCTCATGGCCTGGCTGCTCCCATGGCCCACGGCTCGGCTCCTCGCCCGGCTCGCTCCCTCCTTCACGACCCTGCGGTGGGTGAGGGCTTTGACCTGTTCCTCCCTCGGCTGCCGGCACCGTGGGTCTCTGCTGTGTGACGTGGGAGCAGAGGGAGGACTTGGGCTGCTGGTCTGCCCGTTGGTGATGTTATCATTCTATGTTGGACAAGGGGTCAGCAGAAAAAGACACCAAATGATTTAAACAATCTTCACGCACAGCACATCATGAAAGAATTGACATCAAGTGAAAAAAAGAAAAAAATGGGGGAAAAATACAGAAGCTCACAGTGGGAAATGCCTTGCTGGAAGAGCACATATTTGAGATGCAAATATCCATCATGTGAGGAACCTCAGCCTGCTGCATTTATGTAACTATCATCATCCCCATCAAAAGGTGACTTCAAGTACAGGCTTCATAACTACTCAGTTCAAAGATGATATAGCACTTGCCCATCCTAACAACCACAAGAGCCATCTCAAAAAAATGGGTAATAGCAGCTTGATGTTGGCAAGCAAATTTCATTCTTTTGATTATATTTACACAAATATACAAGAAATGCAAATGTCAGGGCCCATTCACACACAGTAATAAACAAGAGAATAAACCTTTCCACAAAATGAAAGTCAAGCTATACGTTCCAGTCACACAGGAATACCCCATTGCCGAAAAGAGGCTAGGCTGGCAAAAAGGCTAGGTGAAAAAGTTCCAGAGAATTTGCAAGTAAATCAGCCAGCAGTGCCAGAGTTTCAGCATCTCCACGTAGTTTAAATTCAAACTCATTGAGTAATGACCAGGATAAACAAGAAACAAAATACCAGTTGGAAATCAAATTCTTCTTTCTTTGCACAGAGACAGGAAAGGAAAAGGGAACAGACTTTTCTACTATGCCAGAAAAGAAAAGACTAAACAGGGGCAAGAGAACAAACATTCAGGCCTTCATATCAGGTAAGGTCTCAGTGCAGAGCACACTTTAAAGAAAAAATTTGCCTGTCTATAGTTTTCAGTTTGTTCTGGTTTTGCTGAATCAACTCACTTGTTTTATATGTCCAGAACAGATTTTATTAGGAGTCATATTTGCATTAGGAAATAGTATCTATAGTCATCCTATATGAGAGCTCATAGAATTCTGTAAACTCATTTTGCACTCTTCATTGAGCTAATCCATTCCAAAACAACCTCTAACCCACATTTTTCCAACACAGTTTTGGATTAATTAACAGTTGCTTGAGTCCTCCATTTCATAAGGTCATTTGTAGCTATGACCTTTTTCCTCTGCTTGCACAGAGGACTTGGAACATCGTATCAGCTTAAACTTCACTATCATACTCAGATCCCACTTGTGAAAAAGTCTAGTTCACTGAAACTAGCAATATATGCATGTATGTAGTTTAAAAAAAAAAAAAAACTATGTATATAGAACTCTGTCTCCATCACTTTCCCACATTCTTGTTAACCTTTCAGTGTTTGGTTTTTATCTGTGGGGCCCATACACACAGAAAAGTGTAACTCAGACTGTAACCTTCATTTCAGCAAGAGGAGGGCTGGAGAGTGACTTAATTGCTGTTATCATGCTTGGTTCCATTACAGTGACCCTAGGTACACAAGGAATTTGCACTGCCGGCCCAGGTAAGGAATTTCAGCAGCTCATCAGTTAAAATTTCATCTTTTATTTAATTTTTTTTCTACCTTGTTATCATTACCAAGTATTTGTTCTGCAGGGGGTCTAAACCATTCATGTAGTTTGATTTTATAGCCATTTAAACTGTGTCAGAAAGTTAATAACTTTGGAATAATGCATGTGTCTCTTACTGAGTTTAATCAGTCCCCATTAATGTGCCTGTTATTCTTGTGTTTTTGTTATTCATGTGTTTTAATCCAAAAGTAGATTTACTTTGAGTGGAAACAAATTTACCCAACTCGTACTTCAAAACAGATACCTACCTTGCCTGGACACTTTCCTCGCCTAAAGAAGGAGATCCCACTCTTCCTTTTTGGAAGTACAAGTCAATACTCCCACCAAGACAAGAAAACAATACTACAAGGAGACCCAAGCTCTTTCACAGACACTGCCCTCATCTGCCAATATAAATGAAGAACAGAAAAAAAAGACAAGAGTTTTATCTCAGTATATAAGTGGCCCTACAATGGCACAAAAAAGGTTCAAGTGAAAAAAAGGTTCAGGTCATCATTACAGTCACTTAAAATTCTTTTGTTTGAACAAAGAATACTTTAATAAATAAGTTTTGACTACTTAACTGCAGAATGAAGTCACATTTAAAAAGGCAACCTGCAGTACTAGGAGACGAAACATTCATTTCTTATGCACAGACACGTGGGAGGAAAAGCCTACCTTCCAGAAAAGATTTGGTGTTAGGAAAAAACAACCACTTTTCAAGCAAGACAGGCAGTGAGTTGAAGCCATATAAATCAATGGAAACTTTCTAGATTTCAACAATTCAAGTCCCATGGAATGGAGGCTATGGTCTAGTGGTTAGGAAAATTTTGGGAGGTTAGTTGGATTTGATGACCCTGGAGGTCCTTTCCAACCACAGTGATTCTGATTCTGCTTTCAAGGCTGCTGACCTCTGGAATTCTCAGTTTGTAAATGCAACACTTTCACACTTAAGTATACAGAACAGTTTAATTTATTGTGTTCAATATATATCTTGCCCCCTTTCAATTGATAAATATCTAGTGCATATATTAAACACATCTCATCTGAAATCACAGACATCTCTCATACATGCCAGACAACAGGCAATTTAAGTCCAACCACTAAACAAGGAGCTTATAGTCTCTGATACACTACAAATGTTTTTGGCTTCACAGTAACACACTGAACATGCTATGCAGAGTTAACAACTAAGCAATCAACAAACATTCTTCCATTTCCATTCAGCTGCCTATTTGTTTGTAAACCACATTTTAAAAATACTAAACATATCTTTGCCTAGAAGTTTAGATTGTCCAGTAGTTGTGCTGACCATTTTCAAATACTAATAAAGAAAATAAAACAATCCACAATGAGTGACTAAAAGTCTGATTTTATTAAAGTCATTGCATTTTTCTTAATATAAATGATTTTTTTTTTAAATTCTCACATAGATTTTAATGCTGGCAAATACTTGCAAATGTATTTCAATCCCATTTGCCCACATACTCGATTATTTCAGGTAGCTCAGGTTTCAAAGCAAACAGCATTGCAAAAATAAAGTTAGGTATTAACAATAATAATTGCTAAGAAAGGAGAAGAAAGATCTCACTCAATGTATTTTAACTGAGGGAAGCAAAACAGTATTTCAGCGCACAGTCGAATTTTTATAGAGTTCCACGCAGCCCCCGCTGCCAGGAGCAGTGGATTAACCTAGTTTCTGTGGGCACAACACTACAATCTATTGCTGAGTGCAGCTGTCAGAGCCACCTGCATATCTTTGGCTCCCATCAAGTCTCAGAAGTAAGCCAAAGGGTGATTTCAGGATGCTGCAGTGTCCATTTTAATTTATGTTTAAAAAAAAAAAAAAAGAAAACAACAAAGCAAAGTAATAAAGACCACTATAAAGTAGGAAAGTTGTAAGCTGCAAACCATGTATGCCTAGAAGCTTTGATTATACAACACTGGTATAATTTGTGCTTGTCATATTTTTCCAGCATATACAATAATGTCTCTTTGACCTTTTTTTTTAACTTGCTTGCATAAAATGGCCTTCCCCATTTTATTTAGAACATGTTTTGATTAGCCAGTGAGTAAGCTGCTACTGCCAAGATTAAAGTGCAAGCAAAGCTCATTGTGTGGAAAAAAAAATTGTGTCTGCTGGATAAAGGAACAAAGACTTCCGGCTATCTTCAAGCTAACTTCAAACAGTGCAAATTGGCACTGTAAAGTTCACATGCTTATCCAAACTCTTCCAAATATCCTCACACTTGTATCTAGAACAGTAACTAGGCTGGTTTTGGGGTTTTTTTTTTGTTTGGTTTTGTTTGGGTTTTTCTGTTTTGTTTTTGGTTTTGAGTTAATTTATTCTAACTCACCATTTTCTACCTCCTGGTTCACTAAATGAGAGAGAAAACCCAATCAATTTAGCTGTGGACTCTACAGATACTGTCCACAAATCACAAGAAACACAGGTTTTTGTTAAATGTTTCCTTTACAGCACTTGTACATGTAAAGATAAGTTTATGTAAAAGACCCCAGAGACTATTCTGTTTTTATTTGCTTGCCCACTAACAAGACAATATGGTAGTCATCATGCTGACTTAATGTGTCCAACGAAAACCACCTGAACCGATATCATCTCTTTCTGGAAGCACACCTTTGAGCATTCTAGACACAGAACAACTCATTTTCTATTGTCTGATTCAAGAGTTTATGAAACCTGAGCAAAGCAAAATTTGGCAAGTTCACAAACATATGCTGAAGAATGAAGAAATAAGATACCTTTTAGTTAACCTGATGTTTCTCAGATAAAGTGAAAATGCTAGAAAAAATAACCAGCATAATAAGTTTAGAAGAACATCTACATATTACACCACCTCAGGAGATGACACTTGCATTAGTAGTTTTTAACACCTCACTGAAGAAATCAAGACTGTTTTAGTAGATACTTCCAGCCATCCTAAAATCATTCTGAACCCTCCATCTGTTTCTTGCACCGTACAGTTCTAAGTACATAAGGGCATATTTCAAGGTATTTTAAACCATTTTTCATCTGTAATATACTAGGTACAGGAAGACAGCAACCTACTTGGATTAGATAAACTCTGCTGAAAAATAAATTTTCTCTCTGTGCAGCAGTGCACTGTGTGATCTATACTTCAATTCACGTTTATGACCAGGCTTGGGTTGCCAGATGCTGTGCCAGTTGTAGGCAGCAGCTGTGAGAGAGCTGTAATGCCTATCATGCCTCTAAAACAGCTGAAGGAAAACCAGCAGAACAGTCTGCTACATGGATGTTCCTCAGTACATAACCAAGTGAGTCATCTTGTTAAAAACTTAGTCACTTGCCACTAAGAAAACAAAGGCTTTTTGCTGAGACAAGGTTGTAAGCGTTCACACAACCCATTCTGCCTGCTCTGGATTGTGAGTAATTTTCAGCAGACAATGGCATCCAAAGCCTACACACCTATTCCTGGAATGAGAACCTGATTTTAATGTTTCAGACTATTATAGCTCAGCAACCAAAGTGGATCTTCAGTATGTTCAGGAGAACTACAAAAATGCAAGGGAACATACAGAGAGCTGATCCCCCTCTGGATGACAACGCTGGCTGGAGAGCATTGCTGTCCCTCAGAGCCAGCTGGCCCAGGCAGCCGGGGCAGACAGAAGCACATGGAGCCGAGCAGGGCACTGATGGCACCACGCACCACTTGTGTGCCCACTGCAGCAGGCATTCTCCCAACAACAGGAGGACTTTGAGACTACAGTTTCCAATGCTAACTATTGTCTGCATTCACCTCAGCTCTGGACAAGAGAGGAGTAGGAATGCAAATCCAGGGATAAAGAATCCCCTAGCTGGATACTACTCTGCATCAAAATCCAGAACAAATAACTCGGATATGCTTCTGCTTAAGTCCAGAAAGCTAATGTGTTGCAGTCTTCTACTGTTGCCATGAATAAAGCTTAACATTAAAGCCTTTCAAGTTAGATCAGAAATAACCTACTCAGCTTTTGCTAATTTCTGTTAATCATCTTTATAAAACATCTGTTAATCATCATTATAAAACAGTAAGTTTACGTTCAATAAAGGCTGTTATGCAGTTTCTATTCAGGATTCATACATCTTGTCCAACATGGCAATAATTTAATACTTTAAAAGCTGATCCATCTTGCTTCTGTTTTCATTTACTGGATTCATAAGTTCTTCATCTGATCCATTGTGTTGGTTTTTTTTACAGGTAAATTTATAGTGTAAATACAACTTAAAATATTAAATGTTTTGAATTTTCTTATTTGTAACATGAATGAAAAATGTTACCTGAGATATGTGTGCTTTTATTAAGTAAAACTCTAAAATATTTTTTTAAAATTCTAAAATTTAAAAAAAACCATAATATTTACTCAGTATTCAGCCTACTTGTTAAACTATTGTTAATTTACGCACAGGAAAATATTATGTTACTGAGTGCTGTCTTGGGTGAGTAACTCATTTACTAGCCTGGGATCAATGCAAATTAATCCACTCAGCACCATGAAAAGGCTGCTTCTGCTCCTTATGTTGCATCATAGGAGGAAAAAGTCTGATAAATAAAGGATGAATAGGCAGAACAAATAATATGTCATACAACTTCCTTTTTGTAGCAAAGTAATTAATTTGGATAAATTATATCAAGTGTCCTGCATTTTATATGAGAATTTCATTATAGTAATGACGCTTTGATTAAGTTCCCCTCTAACATGGATTATTTGCAAGAGGAAATTAGCCCTTGTGTTCTCCTCTCCTCTTCAATAATGCGTAACAGTTCCTGGGTATCATAGTCACTAGCCAAAAAAAACCCTGCTCTGACTCCAAGACTATGTGGTACCCACATTATTACTACTTACATAGTATCACATGGCAGGGTACTCCACTGACAGACATCTTTGTAAGATTCCTGCCTAAAGCACTCAGAAACTAACACCCTTAATTACACCCACAGTCAGACAAGAATCCTATTCGTAACAGCTGCTTTGGATACTAGTTCTTCTACTTTGAATGCTTATACAAAATACAACTACTGCTGAATCAATACTTAAATTCTATGTCTGGAACTGTATCTGTAGAGCAGATGGACATGTAATTACTGAAGTTTAATTATTTTCTGATTATTTCCCTATTTGATTCCTATGGTGAATGATAGGTTCCCCCGATTAGCAAACAGAAATGCTGAGACCAGTCAATCTCAGATCTCTGCTTCCTCTGAAGGTATATTCACAGCCAGGTTATACACAAACTAATAATAGACACATCAAATACCTAAAATATATATTTCTAAATCTTTATGAAACTTGAAAGAAAAACAAAACAAAACAAAAAACATTTCAGTAATTTACAGTAAATGTTGTCAGACAAAAACCATTCAGAATATGCCACAAAAAAACAAAGTCAGGTCAACAGATTACAATCTCAAATCCCAGAAAAATATAGGAGCCAACGTGATCTACAATAAAAACCTTACCAGAAAGGTGAAATGATACATTTTCAGATGTGACACCTTGCTGCAGGAACTATTGGAGTTGCAAATTAAGAGTACCGTAGGGGGGATAAGGAAAACAGAAAGAGCATACTATGTTAAGGTGTGATATTTAGTAAATATTTCACACTAATGTTCCAGAGTGTTCCTGGTCTGGAGAATCTGTGGATGCTGCCTCCTTGGAAGCATTCAAGGCAAGGTTAGATTGGGCTTTATTTATTGTGTCTATATGTATTTATTGGAATAAAATTCTGCAGTATGTGCCAAAGCTCCTCAGACAGACTTCTACAGGTCAACTCAAATGAGTGCACCTGACTACGTACACACAACAGAAGGACTGCACTTACATTTAAAGAAATATTGACAAATACTCCAATACAATCATCATATTCATAGAGATACTTTGTGATCTAAGAAGTTATGAACAGAATTTTGACACACAAAAAAATATTTCCAACCTAGCAACCAGAATTGATTTACACACTTTGCAACTGATTAATAGGTCAATGTTTTCAGGTCTAACTAACCTTATATACAGTTACATGAAAACAGAATAAAGTATTTTCCCTAACAAAGTTACCTAGAGAAGCTTCACTATGGTAGCTGTACCACTGAAAACATGTAGAGTTAATACAAATATTGCACTGTCTTATTGTATCCATGCTGTCCATACTCCATTTTTTTTTTTTTAATACAAAAGTACTCTAACCTGAATGTTCCATATAGCTTTGCTCTGTTTTTTCATATGCCAGTGTCAATATATGTACCCATATCCCCCATGCATAGTCTCTCTCACACAACAGTATATAATTTTGCATCACAACATTTCTTAGAAAAAAGGTTTCTTACCTATACCTACTCTAAACACACAACTCCTGATGATGCTGCCAGTGGGAGATCAGCATAATAAATAAACTGTACAGTGCTACAAGTTGTGAGAGAATTGGACAAAAATCAACGTCTACGTACTTCAATGTATGAGGTGAATGACTCCTACCATCAAGAACACATTGCTTTAAAAGAACAACCATAAGACCAAGTATAATCCCAGTATTTATCAGAGCTAGTCATGAATTTTCTGATAGAAAATTAGCTGATACACAAAAACAAACAAATAAACAAACATACATACACTAAGAGTCTTTCTCTCATGTTTTCACAGAACTTTATTTAATGCAAAAGATACTCAGAGAGAAAAAAAATATCTTGGAACAGATAGAACTACTCAAGTGAAACAAAAGAATCACTCTTCTTCCTCAGATATCTTAGGGCTTCCAAGCTTATACAAAGTGAACCCCAAAGCTTAGTTTGATATTTTTCAAAATGTCTTTATTTTCCATCCAGTCTTCATTCCATTACTATTTTTAGCTACTTCAAAGCTGGATACCTTCTCTGTGCCAGTTTCAATTTTCTGCCTCTCCCACCTATTTCTCACTAGAGACAATGAAATTGAATTGCCATGAACATTAGAGAAAGAAGCTTCCTGTACTCCAGTAATTCTTGTGTTTTAAAAAACAACAAACCCCTGGTTTTATTGTTACATTTGAAATGGCCTGTTACTTGGAGTAGCACCAGTACTTTCAAAAGATCACCATTATGGCTCAGCTCTTCTCCCTCGGGCAGTAAGAAGTGGAGAAGTGCCACCTTCCCCTTAGTCCTGTCTCAGAGCAGGATTTCACATCATCTAAATGTCTGCATTATTCAGGGGTCGTAATCAGCTTAGTAGCCATTCAGCTGATAACTTTATATATCAACTACCACAACGTCCTTCCTACTAAGAGCATAAGGGGACATTATGTCTTCAAATGCTCATCCTCCCCATCTATAGAGCAAACACTTTCTTTCCAGATGAACCTGGAATGTAGCCAGAGGCCAGCTGACAGAGGTGACTGCTTCCTCAGAGTATTCTTCTAAATTGCCAAGGAAAAAAAGTTTTTTATGCAGATCATTTACAGTGCAACTTTGTCTCTGATGTTTTATCAGCATTGTTGTCAGTGATAAATTCTGAAGACATTTTTTTAAATAATTTAAGTTATTGCTTGAACTGTCATAACGTTCTAAGAACAGAGGTTGTGGGCAAAGCCGCTACTACTTACTGCAGACTGAGTCACATACCAGTTAACACACTTGCTTTCCTCTCTAGAGATTGCCAGTGATTGACCTAAGTGGTCCCATGCTGATCCAAAAATAAAAGTTGATGTTATTCTTCCTTTATGTGTAAACAACTACTGCAGCCTGAAATCACTATACTAAGCCTCTATTAAAATCAAAACCAAAACTGTAACTCAGGTGTGTCGAGTTCCTCCAGCCACTTGTGCCTTTCTTCAGAAAAAAAAGTCTAACATTTTCAAGGAAAGAGTAAGTTCATTTATTATTAGATTTCAGTCCACACCATGAAGCAGACAATGTTACATCATCCAGTTGTTCCCTCGACATGCCCCACGCTCTGTGTTGCTCTGCACCGCTCTCCTGGAGGAGTGACACCTTCACCCTGGGAGGCATATACACCAGGTACGCCCCACTCTTCAGCTGGGCCTGTGACTATAGATAGCTCGAGCAGAGAGGGTGCCGAGGAGAGAGACAGATGTTGGAGGCAGAGACGAGGCAGGAGCTCGTCCTGCTCCACTTCACCCCCAGCCTGGCAGAGCACCAACAACTGCACTTGGAAGTGCACAAAAGTTGAGCGTGCTAACACTAACTGAAGCTCTCTGGGTACTAGCTGGCCACAGCAAACTATCTCTCAGATTTACATAAACAAATGGATTCCATCCAATAGGTCTTTTGACACTTGCATATCAGTGCTAGGTATTGAAGTATCCTAACAAAACAAGGTTTTGTCAAAGCTATTTGCTGCTACGCAGTGTGACATTACTGGAGCAGTACCAACAATACAGGCTTACATATTTAACCCCAAATGCTGAAGCACAACAATATTGTTACCTTGCTGTCACTGTAGCCCCACCCCACACCACAAGAATTAGCACTACAAGGTAGATCACTGTGCTCTCTATTTGCTCCAGGAAAAAACAAAATGGGGTTTTCAAGAGTTAAAGCAAGTTGGAGTATTTGAAACCCTGTTCCAAGTTTACATTGCTGTTAATTTGAATTTATACACATTGAGGATGAAAAAGTAATTAAAAATCCATTAGCATTTCTCTACCATCTATAAACCAATTAAAAACAAAAATCAATTGTTGGCCTTCAATGCTCTTCCCATCATAATACTGAAAACAATTATCAAGTGCATTATAGGACAGTCACCCTTTAATTCTCTCTCCAAATTCACATATAACCTTCATCAAATACCAGGCTGTAACCTTTCGAAAGGTGAGACCAAATTAATAAAATATACCATTTTTTAAAAAAAGAAGGATTTTAAAGCCAGGTACATGTGTAGCTCCAGTAGGTCATTCCGCATACAAATTGTTGTCCTCTTTTCACTGCCACAAAAGTAAGTACAAACTCAGAGTCTATTCTCTTTGTGCTAAAAGTAATCAAGTAATTTTTCATTGCCTGCTTTTAGACAACAGGAAAAGAGAACATATTCAAATCTTCAGTTACTCAGTCTCAACCCTGATGCAGCCCTAGTGATTTTACATCTCATTTTCCCTACTGAAAACATAATCACTCAGCACCATGCTTTGCTTCACCGTTCTTTTATTAAAATTTCTTTTATTATTATTATTAATTTTTCTGAGTTGCCTAGTCTGCACAGTTGTGCTAGAACTCTGTAACATCTCTGCTGTCTTCTACCAATGACCTCCAGGGAAGAGACCAACTATGACCTCAATCATGTCAAATACCATGCTGGGTTTCTGACTTGGCCAGAGGACTTCTGGGCCTTTAATTGCTACCTATTGTCAAATCATTTTAACATTTATGAAGACCCAATAACTTCAGAAGGAACACTATCCGGGGAAACACCAAATACTATTTCCTATATACTATCAAGACAAAAACAAGCCTAATTCAGGTGGGGGTGGGGAACACCCTAGAAGATAAACCTTTAGCTTCCATTCTATTACAAACTGAATAGATCTTAGATTAATTAAAAAAAGACTCTAATCACCTTCACCTACATACAGTGTTTTGGACATGAAAAAACGTCGATAATTTCAGCAGATAGCAATGCTTTTCACTTTCCCTGTTTTTTGACAATGCTTCCCAGAAGATGTAAGATTTCACATCTTCTTTCCCCCAAAATATCGCTCTGAGTCAGGTGTTTCTTGACTTTTGTTGTCTGTATGCAACAGTGGTATTCAAGAAAAGATCATGCAAGCCAGACAATACTCTAGTCCTTCAGACATAAGAGGTTCAGTATGTTGCTTTCTTTGCAGCAACCATTTAAACCTTCTAATAATCTGCTGTTGAACACACCATTTTACAAATCCTGTAACAAAACAGGAATTAGAAGACTCCACAAGGAGTCCCCAGATCACCCACCCCACATACATTTCTGTTTATAAAAAGCATCAGTGTGCCTTCAGCACCTTACTATAAACATGAGGCATCTGACAAACAGTGCAACTATAACTCCCCAGAGCAGAGAGCTAAAGGAAGGGCATTGCCAGGGTCAAAGACCTTGAGATAGTAAAACTTCTTTAGGCAAGCTATTAAATTGGCCCCCATCTCATGCCACATAAAAAGATAAAAAAGCATCTATAATTATATAAAAACGGATAAGAAATGCAGTCTGTTAATGGCAGCATGTACTTCAGACTGAACTTACAAGCAGCACAGAAACTTGCCCACAGTCACACAGAGCACAATGCAGAAGTTCTGTAAGAGCTATAAATAACCTTGCCACAAGCCTAACCTTCTTTCCTTCAGTCTCCTATTTTTTTTTTTTTTTTGCTTCTTTTAGTCACAGAGACATGATCAGAACTTCAGTTCAAACTCTAAAATACTTAAGGCAAGAAAATTATAAAGTTGGCAGTTAAGGCTGCATTCAGATGGTTATACTGCACTGAAAACATTATTAGTAGATCTGGCCAAAATCTATGTCAGGGAAGCAGAGGGACAGACTAAGAACTAACAGGCATGATAAACATACTCTAAACAGGAGTGAAGACGTAAGAGCTAGTACACAGAAAGAAGACTATAGCACCTGAAGTTTTCCTTGACATGCAAAATTACAATAAACTCCTGCAACAAAGCTTCCCACAAAGTCTCTTAGCAGCTTCTAGCATTTACACTGTTGTCTAACCAGCAACATAACTTCCACCCATTTTACTCACTGCTGTATGAACACACAGCAATAAAGAAGAAAGGAAACAGTGTAATGTGATTTGCAGAATTCTGCAGGAGCTGTTTGTAAAGAACAGTATAAACTTGGGCTGCCAAGGATGTTGAAAAGCTGATAAATGGGTATTAACTTCCAGCCAACAATTTCACAAGACAGAATTGATAACACAATGGGGATACCTCAAACAAGTCCACAAGGCAAACCCAAACAGTCTCAACTAGATTGTTAAGCTAGCAAGCGTTAATCACTTCCATCCAAAGTGACCAATCCAAGTATCAACCACAAATCTCATAAAAGGCAGATGGGACCATGCAGCTTAAATTCATGCTAAACAGAAGTTGAGACTAGACAGTTGTTAACTAGTAATAGCTGAAGCATTTTGAAACTATCAAAAGGCAAAGGCAAATTCTTCCAGAAATTCAGCTGTAGTAGGATCATCTCTCTAGATAATTCATCAAGTAAATCACATCGATAAATTGCCTATTGCCTACCAGCTCTAGCTGAAATAATCTAAGACAACGGTCTCACAAAAGATAAAAACCAGAACACGTGGAAAGTTGACAGGAGGATTTTCCACAGACATATAAAAGTCCCATTCTTTACAGCATCTGTAAAAAATCTACGAGCAGTTTAGTAAAACCACTCTTTTCCCAATAACGATAATTAAAAACAGAGCCAAACCCCAACTTTTACTGTTACCTCAATTTTGTGACCCCAAGCGCCCAGACTCTTAGTACGTAATTTTCAACAACTAGTAGATGGCATAAATGAACCATAATGGTTTTCAGTAAGTATTCATTACAGCCACATTCCATCACTTAGTAGATTACACGTTTTTTGGTGTTATGGCAATAACGCAAGTCAACTAGAAGCCAAACACACCTTCCTAAGATGTACCATCCTCAGGCACTATCACTAAGAATCATGATTTTTTTTTTAAAACTCAACACAACCATATATATTCTAAAGAAAGCTCCAATATCCAGTTATATCAAGTTGTGACTTCAGCACAAACACACCAAATGACATCAACCAGAAACCAAATGTAACTCCAGCATATTTTTTCATAGATGTTGAAATTTTAAAGTGGTTTTCAACAGAAGCAAGAAGACCTATTTAGACATCCTCTTCCAACCTCCTCAGCAGTCACAAGGACTAGTCCCAGCAGCTGTCAGTTTAGCTTTCTGATCTCTAACGGAAAGGCCATTCTGAAACCCACTAGCACTTTAATCCTGAGCCACTTCAGGTAGCTGCAAACTCATGCTTCTAATGGTGAGGGAAGTTACATTCACCTCTTCTTCATGAGAGGATAACTAGAGCAAAAAAGCATATTCGCTTCTTTCACTTGCGTCTTTAGCTTTATTAAAAAAAAAAAAAAAAAAAAAAGGCAGATGCTTCTCTCACCAAGACAGTAAGGTTTGCAGGTATATTGTGTCCTCACCTCAGGGCTTAACTCCTTTTCCTTTAGTGCTGACAGTTTCATTTACAGGTGACTAGCAATGAGCAAAAACAAGTTTGCAACTGAAAGCAAAAATCTGCATTATAGAAAAACCATCTCTGCCTCCTAGTCCACTGTAAGTAAGAGAAAGTATTACTGCTTTAACAGCGTTCAGACACAGGAAGCCACCCTTCAGTCCACAAACTGCATAAAAACAGCAAGTACCATTGCATCTCTCCAATGGGGTAAAGCAGTTAAGAGAAGATATCATAGCCCTTGATAAGCAAAGTGCTTGATATCAAGTAAAAAATGTTTTCAATATATGTAAGATAACCCATAATTCCTGTTTCCGCTAATGTGTAAGAGCTGCCTTTCTGAAGAAAGGGAATTCCACACTGCCTACGACCTTCCACAAAATACTTCTGTACAGATCCAACAAAGGACTTACAAATCCCTATCAGGGGCAACCAAACTCTTTAGTGTATCTGCATCATCCTCAGGTGCCCAAGACTGTCCCCAAGTGAACAGTTCTTACTGATACGTAGTTATGATTTAGGTGGAAGGATCCATGCCCAGTCCTCTCACAAGATCAACTACATAAGACACTTAGAGGAAAAAAGGCAATGATTATTTCTTGAATGCCCCACTAAGACACAGTACTTGAAATACAGGCATTGGAGCTGGCAGGGATGCCTAAGCCTTTTGAAATGACTCCGTGGTTTGAGTAATCAACCAGCAAGTGTAACTCAAATTAGCTCTTTCCTTAATCTAGAAGTTGAAGCTTCTATTTCAGGGACAGACACCTCACAGTTAACAGCAACAGTTAATGAGTTTGAAACCGTTCTTAGAACTGAAATTGTAATTTCCATTTAATTTCCTTGAAATCTGGTTATGACATTGTCATTTGTTAGATCTGGCCCATAATTTTCCTGCAGCTTGAATATACCATAGTTCCTTGCTTGGCTGAGGAAGAAGTATAAAGTGCTGTTTCAATACTAGGCATAGATGCTTTTGGACTACAAAAAGAGGACCTCTGTAGCTTCCCCAGTCTAAGGTATGACAGTGTTTCCCTCTCAGAGATCGGTGTGACAACTGTTCAATTATATTTTTCAAGACATTCCAGCCCCGGAACAATAGGGACAGTACTAGTTAACACACTGAAAAGGAGATTTTTCTGGGCTTATTAAGTAGTAAGGCAGAATTCCATTTTCATCATTCAAGCCAATGAACTGACAGAATAAGGTTAAAAAAAAAAAAGTCCTTTATATGTTCGAGTGAAAGCATTGTAATACAAAACATCTTTTAAGAAGACACGGAAGCATTCCACGAGGGAAAAAAAAAATCCATTATTTAGTAAAAAACAGCTATTGAGGAAAACTCACTGAGAATTGCTTCAGTTTTATGTTGCTCACCATGGCACAAATTAACTGCCATAGCTCACAAGGTACAGTCTGACTTCACACACTGTATTTGCTTTTGCTCATTTCCTATGAGAGGAAAACCAAATTCATACAGAGATGAGAGCAGATTTAGTCTTCTAGAAAAGCAAGCTTCTTAATAGGTTTACTTGGAATTGCATGTTGAGCCCTCCTCTGGAACATAGTTTATGCCAGAAGTACAAGTTCTGTTGTGGACGAAAGGGATTAAGAATATCCAGCTTCACTAAGACTTTAATGAAAAATTACCTAGCTGGGCTTGTTAGATCTTTTTCCCTTCAATTGAGCTGTGCATTGGGATAATTCACTGCATCGCTTCCAAGAAAGCTTTTAGTCAGCAGCACTTCTGTCTGCCTTAGGGTAAGAAAAGCCTCCTGCCTTCATCTCCCATGGAGATTTAAAACCGGGTCTGATTTCTCTTCATGTGGAGAGCTGCCATCTAACTTTCACTAAAGGCTTAGGGTTAGATCTGAACCCATGGCTAGTCAAGGAAAAAAAATATCAAAAAACACAGGAATGAGTGATTTCAGCCCGAGGGAAATTCTAAATAATAACACTGCATCATGCAGCTTTCCTTTCTTTTTTCTAGTGAACCAGTTTCTCTGACTCACAGTTCAGCGCAGTGTACATCTTCATTATTACATAAACTCTTTTCATACTCATCTGAGAGGTTATCTAGAAGTTTAAAACCAAGTGACCACAGGTTCTCACTGGTGTGGCTCTAATGTACTAGAGGAGAGAGAAGGATGCACTTCAGCAACAGTCTATTGAATAAAATCCACTCCCCTCCTCCCCTCTCAACCCAAGTGACATTTGTGTGACACAGGGAGTTGACCAGCTGAGAACTGGTCAATCTGAGTCTAGATCAGTTAAGCCAGCTTACCCTAGGCTCATATGCACCTCAAAGCCAAAAAGAACATTTGGCAAGGAAAATAGGCCTGCAACTACACAAAATGAAAACTGGCTTAAACCACTGCAGGTCCATGCTCTCAGATGCCCTTGGCTTTACCCAGTTCAACCAGATATTAATGGTACAAGTGATCAGATCATTAGGTGCTGACTTCATTCCAGAATTAGACCCCGGTTTTACCTCAAAATCAAGTCAGGATCATGCTTAGGCCATTCAGATTTTGCAATTAAGTGAAATATTTATACGAGAGCAATGCCAATGCTCTTACTGCTACCTGACATTGAGACAGGACTGCTTTCCTTAATCTGACCTCTGAACTCACTCATTTCCCTGCAGCCACTTAAATTACATCCCTGTATTGAGCTAAATGGAGTTAGTCATGTTTGGAACCTGCAGAAGAGTATTCTCTCCTCACTTTCCCTGGTGCATCTCAGTGTTTTGCTGAAATATGCATCATGAAACAAACATGCATCTCGCAGAATATAAATTTCAAAGACATTTTGAGGATGTTAAGGGGTCTCCCTGAGAAGTGATTGGGAGCATATATCCACATATATCAAGTTCTTGATTCCATGAAGTATTAAATCCAATTAAGGTTTCTAAGATTTTAATATTAGTGTAACCCGTTAATAAAAAAATTACTTCTATAACTTCAGCAAGTGCAGAAAACCTGAAGTCTGTTTTACTAAACGATAATCTACACAGGAAAAAATTTGTGCATACATTGTTAAAATGTCAATTCAGCCTTGCTTCTCTTAAAAAATGGTCACCCAAAGTTTCTTTCTCAGCTTCATCCAGAAAACCACTGCATTTTTGGAAGTGTCCTCTAAACTCCAGACCTTTAGTATTTCAGCTCCTGCTAGTAACGACTGGAAGATGAATAATCACAAAGACCAAGAACTGGAGTAGCCCACTTCCCCCTCAAGCATAGTCCTACAGATCCTTTGGTCTATTTTACAGAGCTATTAAAGGAAATTTTATTGTGCCAAATGAGTTTCCGAACATCTTGAACATCAAGGCCGTGCTCCATGATGGAGAAAAAGGTAAGGCTTTTTTTTTTTTTTTTTTTTTTTTAAATGATCCCAGACACGGCCTGAAGAGCTATTGGAGGGAGGGTTCGGGTGCTGGGCACAGGATCCCCATTGCAGCTCTGCTTTCTCAGGCTCACCAAGCGTGGATCTCGCTGCTGCAGAGCTGCTGCCTCGAGCCCTCACCGCCCAACCGTTACACCAAGTCCTGCGGATGAAGAAGCTGAGGAAATATTAAGGGAAGCAAGTCTTAGCAACTGAAGGAAAGAAGGAAGGGGGAAAAAACAAACAAACAAAAAACCACAAACAACTCATCTCCTTTCATCTGCTGCCATCCCCTGTCCCTTCCCCCAACACACTTTCCCACCTGGACTCGGGCACGGTTCGGGACTGTGTCTCCAGTAAAGTGCGAGATTGCCACCTCCCGGCCTCAGGAACCACAACGACCCAGTTCACACAATAGCCAGAGAGGGAAGAAAAAGAATCAAAGAGGTTTTATTTTCTACACAAACTCAGCCTTTTTTTTTTTTTTTTTTCTTCCTGTCTCAGTACTTTGACTTGGAACATTAATTTACAGTTTGCAAGGAGAGAAAAAGTTAAGGGCTATGTACTGTGGCACAGAGATTAAGTAGACACAATGAAAAATATTTCATTTTCTGTAAATTCTTCTACATATTCATGCCCCAGCTCTTATCATTTTCTTACAGCTCTAGGAGATTGCGATATGCTCTTGCCTTTTAATTTTTTTATAGTTTTACTTTCCCTGTTCATATTTTGGCAATAGAACAGAAGCTAAAAACATATCCACCAAGGCTCTCATACACGGCAGACAAGATTATCATAAAATTGTCTGGGTCCACACTGACTTTCAGAAGGGAAAATTACTGCTTTTATCTTGGACCAACTCCGAAATTATTTTCACAAAACCTATCAGCAAGCTTGTGTCTACAGACAAAAACCTCTATCCGAGTGCACTCGCACTGAATACCAATTCCACACTGTATTACCGAGAAGAAGAAAAAAGTCACCAGAGATTTACTTCATATAAGCTCCCTTTACTTGAAGAGGATGTAAGTTTAGAACAAACTGTTTACCGTTACACTTTTGGCATTAAGACATTGTAGAAAAAGCTGGCAAAGAGACGACCAGTACACAACTCAGTAGTAGGCCTTCACGAGTGAAAACAGTCAATTACAGACATCATACATCTGGAATAGTTACATGTTGAGCACACTTCTGCTTCAGGGACAAAGCAAACTGGAGAAAAAGCCCTTGACAAGGGCAATCCAAATCCTCAACACAAAGAACTACATTAAGACATTGCTCAACACATACTGAGGCTCAAGAAAAAAAAAAAAAAAACATCACAGGGATACCAATATTCTCTATCAACCAAACACCACAGATGTCAGATTTTCAAGCCTAAAGTAACTGCATTTCATTTGATCCAATCACACAGAGGTAAGCAAGGACACTGATAATGGATCGACCAATTTCAAACTCACTTTGAAGCCAAACCAAACCAACTCTCCAGGAAGAACTGTTTTCTGTATTACTCCTCTTGCTGAAGAAAGGTCAATCCACCCACAGCAACATATATAGCTACCTCATTAAAAACACAAAACTTGGCAAATGAATCAAAGCATTTGATTTGTAGAATGTAGAATGCTGCATATTATCTAAGTACCTTCAACAAACTGAGGTTTATTTTAAAAAATTATTAAAGATGTGCAAATCTTAGTAAATGTAAATTCTTTGCAGAACACTATCACAGAGCAACAATTCACCAAGCACATCTTCTTCTCAATACAGACAGCATAGGATAAAGCTACATTTAGCTGGGTCCACTTTCTAGTTGATTTTTCATTCTGTTTTTAGAACTTCCAAACAACAAAGATTTCAGTAGCTTACCTGAAACACTGAAATTATCCTGCTGGGTTTGGGCCGCAGTCAATGAAGTACCACAGACCAGTGATCCATCCAGGTGCAACATGGTCAATATTATTTTAAGAAAACAGTACAAATTCAAGTGTATTTCAGCATAATGTTTTAATCAGTTTATATTAAGCCAATTTAACAAGGGATAAAGAGTTGAAAACCAAGCTTTGAAGAGAATTTGCACTAGTTCAGTCAACTTAAAATGGGGCAGTTTTTTCCTGGATACGCTGACCTGCCTACTAGTGGCTAGTACTGACGTGGTGAAAAGCTCAGTGAAGACTCAGTCCATCTCCTCGTACATTACAGCTCTTCTGACAGTTTGCTCATTTTCAATCAGAGCAGTAACACTAACAAGAACATGAAAGAGACAGGACTTGCTGAACACAAAGCATCAGCTGGAATAAATGGTGATGCTGAATCCTTTTCAGGATCACATCTTACAACCCGTGGTTGGTCTAGAAATAAATGCAGAAAAGACCTATCTATTTTCTATTTGAAAGTAACAGAAAAAGTCTCACCAGCTGAATACAGCCCTTCTTAAAGCAAAAAAAGCATTAATTGAGCAGCAACATTGTCAAGAGAAATCACCAACATGAAAGCAGGCTACAAGAAGTTAGCTTAAGTGTGCTCTGTATTATTATCAGCCATTGTCATTGTTTATTTCTGGCTGAAGGAAGACATCACCTTATTCCTTTCCTTCTCCAGCCATCACCTACAACCCAAAGCAGAAAACATGAACACTAACCCAAAGAGAGAAAACATGAACAGTGAAAAACGCACTGAGTGATTGCTACTAGAAATTGCAAACAGAGATCACAGAACACATTATTAGGAGGCAAGCCTGATCAGAGATGCACAAATATTGGAATGAAGTAGTGGTGGGCAGAAAATCCATCCCACAGACATAATAGCTGTTGGACCAAAGTAATGACAGCTCAGAGCCCTGAAACTGAAAAAGACACGATATTTTCATCTCTCAAAGCAGAGAAATATGCCTCCCCTTTTTTCTCTTCTGACTGGTGACAATGCTCAGAGGGACTGAGAAAATTACAGGAGGCAAAAATATTTGAGGGGCAGTGTTGACTGAAAAGGAAAAATAATGAAGGACCTACAAACTGCAACCCCTGTGCCTTTAACAAGTTCAACCTTCCAGATGCTGGGAGCTTTCAAGTGCAAGCACCTTAACTTACAAGGAGTGGGGAAGCAAACATTAATAGCGCGTTTTCTAGAAAAGAGGACAAAGCATGCAAAAGTTTGCAAATAGGTTGGATTTAAGTATCCCTGCTTATGCCCAAATATTACCCGGGATAAGGATTTCCTCATACTCATCATGAATAGATCATTCGAAGGTCAGAGGAAATACATTCCCCAGGTCATTTATGAGTACTTAACAGAAGAGCCCAGAATTTTGTACGTACACCAGTTGTAGTCTTCCAGCACTGCCTGTAGTTAGCAGCTATCATGCTTCATTCTGTAAACTAGAGCTAACAAGCTCTAGTCAGCCACTGAAATCTGGTGAAAGTTTAAACGCTACAGCAGCTTACACTATTCTTTTATTTGTTGGTGTTGATCAGAAAAAGTCTCTGTAAAATGCCCATGAATGGCAGAAGCACAGGATGAGACAGAAAATTACACAATTAACAGTTTCCTTCCGTTAGTACTCCTTTCACACTAAGTAGCAGCCAAATATTTTCTGTAGATCTATCTTACATGGTAATGTATAAGCAGCAAATAGATTTCTTCTAGTTTTCTCCTTTTGCCAAGAAGGAAGCAAAAATCCCCCCTCACTCCCCCAACCCTCCACAGAGCTCTATTTCTAGTTTTATTTTAGACTATCAAGGACCTTTGCTCTTTTCTCAAGAGCCATAGCTGGAAATAATGGGCAGGGATCAAGGGCTACAGCAGTTAGTTACAGCTGGTAAAGCATTTCCATGAACATCAAATCTGTGAAAGACCTCTGTCGCCTTATTAGCCAAGGGTGCACGACACAGATTTATGAACTTTGCAGTGCCAAGAGAAGATCTCGCCTACCTCTCCTTCAGAATTACTTTCATTTTCCCACAGCATTAGCTTGCTTGGCCTCTCTGTTTCTATGGCCATCTGCTCTCGAAATCTCAGACCAAAGAATACAGGGGCGGGGGGGACAGACCAAGAAATCAAATCACCCTTCCTCCCAGGTGGCCAGCTGCCTCTTCCACTTCACATCCAAGTCTCCTGATCACCACCATTATTGATCTTCATGCTCAGTTCAAGTTATCCAAGAATAAAAACTCCATAAAAGTGTTGCCATCAATTTCATACCTCTCTCCTAATAAAACACAGAAGAGAGAATAAAGAAATACCATGTCCCATCAGTAAAATCACTGCTAAGTATTACTATGTCACTTTAGAAGTTTCAGTGAAGAACCTCCTATCATATGTCATGCTCTAGGAGGCCAAATACTTAGTATAAACCTCCACTGTTATTATATCACTTAATGCTAATGATCACTTAAACTACCCTATATTAAAACTACCTATATGTAGCTATCAAGATCTTCTTGGAGGGATTTTTGTTACACTCCAGATATCCCACCGATCATTCAGATTCTACAACTTTTATGATCTACTGAATAATTTATGTTAATGTAGACAACAATGCCTTCAAGGCCATACTTCAACTAGTAGTTCATTGGGGTTTTTTTCAACTTTTAAAGGCAAGGGAAGAGCGAAGGAGAGAAAGAAAACAGAACATTTAGAAAGAGTGAAGCAATGCCTGGTACCCAGAATGTTTCATGTTAAGTTCTATTTGATAGATGTACAGTGTGGCATACAACTGATCACCCTGATGCTATGAGTATCAAAAGGAGACATGTATTGGCCCTACAGTGTGGAAGTAAGGCAGCAGTTTGCCCACAAGAGATTCTAAGAAAGTATACTGATGGATCTCTTTTTCATACCCTTTCACAACAAGTTTCAGAACATGACTGTCTTGAAAAAGCAGGTTAAGCTGGTAGGGTTTTCTCCTTATTACTCAGGCACAGTGAGACTAGCTGCAGGGCCCTAGAGACTGACATCCAAATGAGTACAGAAGATATCAGATGGTATCATGTGTTCCCTTTGTATCGCAATCAATTTCCAGAGCTAGCAAAAGGAGACAAGCAGGAGAGTATGTCATTCTGTTCTTTTAATTGGGGAAAGGATGTGCTAGATGAACATCACAGGTAAGCCCCCACACAAAGCAAAGGGAATGCATTAAAATCAGCTGGTAACTTACTCTACCCCTCCCAAGAAGGTGTGTATGTGTCTGAACAGAGAAATCTGAACAAGTACAAATTTTAAAAGGTGTGTAATCTTTGAGAGACACAGAACATTACGCATGTTTTCAAAGGGTCACAATAAAATAGTTATAATGGTACAGCAGAACAACAGAAGTCCAGAGTTTCTGTGGAAACAACCACATCTAAAGCATATGAATGGAGATTGCTAAGCTGCAGGTGGATGGGAAGACTGCTGTGGTGGGTTAACCCTGGCCGAGTAAGTGATGTCTACCAAGCCACTCTATCACCTGCCCCGCTGCCTCTCCCCTCATCCACAGAGCAAAAGGGGAATGTAAAATAAGATAGAGACAAAACCCTCATGTGGGTAAAATGTGGGTAAAATGTGGGTAAAAACAATTACCTCATTATTTCTGGGTCACTCAGTCACCCAGTGATTAAAGCAGAACCCTTTGGGTAGCTTGCTCAAAAAAGCCCGCAACATAATATTTCACAAGCTGGTTAAGGCTATGATAAAGAAAAACTGTCTAAGCATATACAAGAAACTCTTGTAGAGAAGACAACCTGGACCACAGGACCTTGCTGAAGCTGGATGTAGAACAGTGAAGCAGTTATGGAATGAGAACCTCTACTTGTATTGAGAGTTAATAGGTTTGCAGCTCTGATCAGTATTGATGATTTGTTACATCTCTTTAAATTATCTTTCTGTAGAACCACAGAACCTCGCAAATTCCAAGGAATAGATAAGGATCAAGTCCACTTTCTTGCTTCTTGCAGGACTACCTAGAACTTAACCATATGACTACAATTGTCACCTAGATGCTCCTTGTACTCTGACACACTTGGTGCTGTGACAGTTTTCCTGAGAAGACTGTTCCAGTGACCGACCACTCAGTGAGAAGCCTTTTTCTTATGTCCAGTCTGAACTTACCCTGATGCAGATTGATTCCATTTCCACATGTCCTATGGCTGGTTGCTAGAAAGCAGCTCCCCATCCACTGCCCTCTGACTCAGCCATAGATTGCAACGAGGTCACCCCTCAGCCTTCTCTTCCCCAAGCTGAACACACCATGTGACCTCAGCTGCTACTCCTAAGTCTTTCCCTCAAGACCTTTCACCATCTTGGTCACCCCTTCTGGACAATCTCCAATAGTTTCATGTCCTTTGTAGCACTCAAAAACTTCAGGCAGTACTTGAGGTACCGTGGGGCTGCAGCAGTGCAATGCAGAGAGGGATGACCTACACATTACAGCAATACTACCTTATGTTATTGAAATACTATTTTACTTCTGCCTTCCTACAGAAAAACACACTGTCTTCAATATACACCAGCTTTCACTACATAAAAGAACAAAACTGTAATATGTAAAATTTGGGGGGGAAAAAAAAGACATACTATTAGGACACTTAGAGCAGCATCTTCTAGACAACCCGCATAATTTCTAACAGCCCAAAAGGCACAGATGTCTTTCTAAAAATATGTTCAACCAAAACTTCAAGCTCCTAACGTCAGGTTTAAACATAATGAATGCTTTCTGGCACTGCAGGCTGAGAAATCCAAATTATATTAACCAGTTCCGAGTTAAACTGCCCTCAGCTAGATGGCTAGAGCAGCAGAGTAACCCTGGCTACACATAAAAGTTACTCCCAAGTATCAGAGATAAAATTCTGCTACATATTTCAAGAAAGGGGGGGTGGGCAGCAATAAGCTTTTCATTCTATGACACAGCTCAGGTTTTAGAGATCATGAGAACATTTGCTTTGCTGCAGTATATTTTCTTGCAACCCTACCGCCTGGTCTTCCAGACCCGATTAATCTAAATACTGTGAGAATCTCATAGCCTTCTACTGAAAAAGATCCTTTATACCACATCAGCAGGATTATTTAATGTATTTTTAATTCATAGTATAATATGAAATCATTTGGGAAAGCCATGCTCAGCTTTAATCTTTTCTAGTGAATAATTAGCAACTTGACAACAAAGGACATGCTCTCTCTCTGCATTGACGTGTATTCCAGTGTCAAGACATCTGCGTTTTCACCAAGGGCTTCGTAATACTCTGCTCATTGCATTTGTTTTTGCAAGCTAAAAAGGGAAGTCAAGTTTCAAGGAAGAATCGAGGGAAGGCACAGTTTTCTTGTAACCACGCTGATTTACCAGTGCAGTAGAACAGATTTGTTTGTCTTCCCGAGAAGTAACATTCCTGTCATCCAACTACAATAATAATCTTGACACAGAGCCAGAACCAGCAACCAGGTGCCAAAATGAAGTTTATGGAAAGCATACAGAAAATGGCTGTTGATTTTAGGTCAGCATGCAGGCAACTGCAGTTTATGAAAAGCTGCCAGTCTTCTCAGACATCACCAAACCACAGCTTGGTAGGGCTTTCAGCACGTGAGACAGTTTTGAATGGCCACCTATAGGGACTGCACTGCTATTCAGAAATAGCAGCAGTTTATTGATCGTGCACAACTGCCTGTTCGGTGATGCAACAACAAATCACCACTTTGTATGTACAGAGGAAGGAGGTGTTACCATGTCCTGCCTGCCTTCTTGTTCAAGAAGTTCTTCATAAGTGACCTTTATCCATACATAATATAGGTGTGATGCCTCCACCATTACATTGTGATTTTAAGATTTTGGAAAGCCTAGAACTGTCACCGAAGATCACAGAGGTGAGATGGATCATAAGGAGACAAGGGTCAAGAAGTCCAAGATAAGCAAAGCCATACAGCTGCCTTGAGTCATCCTCAAAGCTGAAAACACAGAAGCTCCTGGATTTGCATTCAGTTCATTGATAAACTGTCCCTATTTGTAGATTTGGAACTGAAAACAGTAGAGGTGCTGAACTCACACCACTCATTTTCACCTGATCAACAGCCCTTACATGCTTATTTATTTTTAAATTGATGGAAATACTTGTTATCAAAGCGACTATCTGGGAAAACTTTATTCCATACATCCTTCCAGCCCCTCTGTACACAAGATGTACCAGTGCAGTCTAACAGAACTGTTAGTTACTGTTTGTTCAAGGTGGTAATTAATTCAATCAAATTGAAGGGGGAAATACAATGAGAAAGACTACTCAAAACAACTAATTTTAACTTTTTTTTCACCAAGTGAAACAGAGAAGCTCTTTCATGCTTCACAGTCACAGTCTAGGATATCTGGTATGCAACAGGAGTAAACACTAACTGGCCTTGAATGAACAAAATGATGACTACCAAGGCAAATGAAGCTTTGCTCTAAATTTTCCAGTAAGGGCAGAAATAAACTACTTGTCCTTTCTAGATCAGATTTTGTCTGCAGCAAACTGAAAAAAAAAAAAAAAACAACACAAAACCAAACAAAAACAAAACAAAACAAAAAAATCCCACACACACAAGAAAAAAAAACAAAAAAACACCCAACACCAGAGGACTGAATCTTTCCTCTACTGGTTCTTGCAAATCAATTGCAAAGCGACTTGCAGAGACTTGCATTTGATGAGGGGAAGGGTGGAAATGAAATTAGACCCCTGTAGGAAAGAATAAAGAACTACTTTCTAAGATGATGTGGAACAATAACCTCAATAAAGAAACAACAAACGTTTTCTCATATTTGTATGTAACATTAAATTACTTCAGCTAAAGCAGATCTGTAAGCCCTGCTCCTCAGTGACTGAGATGATTGCTTCGCTCTCTGAAGTACGTGACAACTGCCTGTCATAATGAATATCAGAGGCTGGAATTTGGGAGTTGACGTTCACTGCTGCTTCACGGAGCGTGAAGTGTGAATTGAAAAAGAAATCTATGGCTCTTGATGCTGATGACTTAAACCCTCTTTTTAATTTAAAGTAATGAGATATCATTTTTCTTCTGTTTCTTGCAAGAACACCAAGTTATATCCTCTGGTTTTGTCTGAGAAAATAGCATGAACCACAGTACCAGATAAACCACATATAAAACATAAAATTCACATAGTTAGAGCAAACAATCTGAGCTTCTCCCAAGTACCTGTGGACATATAGGACCCACAAAGTTCTACTGAAGTTTGTAAAGGCTCTCCAATGAGTTCTGAATTTAACACCTCTCAAATCTTTAATACCTTCTATCATCGTATTCTTCAAGAAATCCAAAATTCCTACTTTGCAGGTGTATCCCATCCCAGAGAAAATACCCTTGACTTGGAAAGTGACAGTTTTGTCACCAGACTGAAATACTCAGCTTAATATTTTCAGAATTTACTCTTTCCTGGAGAAAATCAATACAGAACCAGTCCTGCATAAACACAAGAGGTTATCCCTCAATAGCCAGCCTACTAAAGATCAGGTATAATTTAAATCAGTTATCCATACAAAGGAGAAAAAAAAAAAAAAAAAAAAAAAAAGAAAACAGAACAGAGTATTTCTCCCCAATGTGGCACAAAGATATGAAAAAGTTTTCTTTTTGCTTCCAAACTAGCATGCAGTAATAGTCAAGACATAACCTGAATAATATGGGAATGTTTTGTACTATGTAAATTGGTAAGCAATTTCTATGCTTAACATGTACCAGTTAAATCACTGAATCCCCTTCCTCCCTTTGGAAGAAGGTTAAGCTTTGAATATTAATTTTTTAGGTGTTTACAGAAGACCAAACCTAAAAATTCCCAAAGATACTTATAACCTTTCAGGTGGCTGTATGAAATGCCAGGAAGACTTCATCCCCCACTAAAACATATTCTTCAGCTACAGTGGAATACAGCAACTGTTCAACAGGCAATAAGAAGAGACATAAAAAAATATCAACCCAGGAAATTATATGGATACCTCAGGCATGGAAAATGAAATTACCAGTACCTTGATCAAAATCTGGCTCTAAGATGCTACTGTTGGTAAATATTTTTGTGATTAATAGTCTGAGATCATTCCTTCAGCGCCAGCAACTTGAAACTGCAGGATGAGATGGAAAAACATAATTACAATTCCAAATGCCAGCAGTTTCTTGTACAAAAATGGGAAAGGAGTGTGTGTGAAGATTATGACAGAGTGCTTTCAGTTGGGTTATTGTGATCGTTTGCATTTATTAAGTAATTCAGAAGTTTGAGATCAAACGATTACAGGTTACATTCAGACATCCTTTTTAGTATCCCTACATATAAGTACATGAATTTGTCACGGCGTTTGTGTCTTATACTTCATCCACCTTTATACACGTTAGCCCCAAGTAGCCTGCTTTTCTTTCCCTTTCCTCTAATATTGTCTTCATACTTTCTCATACATTTACACTTTCAAGAAAAAATCCTGCCAGTCTCTACTGACTACCCTCTACAGTCACTTATAAGCCTTCAGTAATTTATTATCTAATAGTATTACCATAAAACACTTGGAAGTCCAGACAAAATCATGAGGAAAAAAACTTTCAGGAAAAAAAAAAAAAGGTCATCTAAAGATTCCCCCTCCCTTTCCCCCCTCAGTTTGTTGTGTCATGTGGTTTGTTTATATCTTAGGCACACTTAAGATAAATGCTTTCTAAACTTAATTAGTAACTGTGTTTCAAACCTCCCTTCTGAAAAGAAAAGCTGCAGCTTAACAGCAATACTCCACTGCTCAGGAACTGTGTTTTAACCTTTGCATAAAACAAGCATGCAAAACCATTCACCATTGCAGTTTCTCTTTTGAGTGCCTAAGGTTACCAGTAGGCCCAAAATTCACCTCCAACAGCTAAACTAACATACAGTACCTTCTCTAAAGTAATGAACTTCACCCAAATAGTAGGTTAAAATAATAAATCGGGACTGACAAAATCTAGCTTCATTTTCGGTGATGATTCAGTGTAGGATTAAGTTAAGCCTTGAGTGGAATTACTGCAAATTTGCACTTAAGTAACAGATCACGATATAAATCCAATACCTTTTACGCAAGTCAAATGAAAATTCTCATTTCCAAAGACAAGTGCTCACACTTAGGTTCTACAGATCCACTAAGTGACCACCTATCCTACTCTTTCTGAGTAAATTACAATGACTGTTTCACTAAATACATAATGGACATGTAAACTGTGTATTCAGCTCCTAGGTAATCAATCAACTTTTGCTCCCTCAGTTGTCTTGTGCAGATGATATACACAAGCCCACAAAAGAAGTACCTATTGATATAGTGTCAGATATTAACTTATACAAGTAAATGAGTTTTATCTCCTACTGTACATATCAAAGTTTCAACAATGTACCTTCTGCCCACATTGTAATATGCAAAACTTTCTCATAGCTTCTGAATATGTATAGATCCTAGGAGTTTTATTTCTATGAATTCCTTCCGAAACCCCTTTTCAGATCTTAAATTACTTATTTCTATACTTAGTAGGCTTCAGTTTGTACACTTGTCTTACTACCTAGCCTTCAGAGCTTTAGAAAACACACAATTTCTGTCACATTCTACTATGACTACTAAAATAATGAAACCTTCTATAAGTTACTCATTTTGTTGTAAGTTTATTACACTACATTTTCCAGAAAAGCCATTCAAAACACAACTATGCAGTCAATTACCCAATAGAATGAAGCATTAATGCTAATTAACAAGTTAATGTTCAATTAGATTTAACAAAAATACTGCTGGGGACTTGAGAAGAACCATAACGCTGTATTATTAGAATGATAGCATACAACAACGCAAGTCCTGCTACCAACAAGACCTCAGACTGTATCAAAGTCCCAAGAACAGATGACTTTTCCTGAGATTTGAGCTTCCTAAAATCCCTACAGCTCCTCCGGAGCCATGTCAATTATGCCATCATCAATGCAAATAGCATTTTAAAGAGACTCAGCAATAGGCAGAGAATGCTAATGCTGATCAGAGGTGCCGGCATACAGCACGTTTCTCCCAAAAGCTCTTTAACCTGTTGTGTGTCTGTTCACTTGGTTCTAATCCCATCATTTTTTGTGACAGGCCACTGGTGCCCTGCCTGCCTTAGTCCGTCAAAAAATCAGCCATTAAAAACAATCCATTTTCCAACACCAGAGCAGTGTGAAATGCAGCAGTGGCAGTAAAAAGATAAATTCCTGCATAGAGGGTGTGATAATGTAAAGTCTGCTGGCTTTCTTGCTTGAGAAGTTATTCTTATTAAGATGAAATGTTTTCCAAAAACACTACTCTAAATATAAAGTTAATAAAAAAAGGAGTGATGGAGCATGAAAACACTTAATACTGCTCTATGGCATGAGCAGGAAATGAAACTTTGCCTGAATTTAATTATCACTATTCTCCAAAAATAAAGAAAAAACCCACATGCTCATTTTCCTATGGCATTTAATCTATACACTCCTGATGCTCCACTCATCACGCAATAGGGCTCTTTTGGGAATAGGTGTAAAAAGTATAAATGCAGTAGTCATACAAATCTAAAGGAAAATGAAATACTGTGGCAGCAAGCGGCACATCAATTTCAGAACAAATGAGAACCCAGCAAGCCATCCCAGTGCAACAACATTCCTATGTACAAGATCCAGTTCACATTTACGTATCAAGGAAAACCAAAGAAATTCTAAGTTTTGCATGGTAAGTGTTGATAAATCATCATGTCTACCTCAAATGTTAAAAAGCAATTCCTTTTGCTTTCATCAATTTTTTATTGATTGGCAAATTAATGGTTTTGGAATAATGTAGTTCTCTTAACCAGCACTAGAATTAGTTTCTAAATTACCTGTAAATAATACCTACCATTTTTTTTTCTAACTGTTGTTTGTAATACAGGTTCACCAATGGACAAAGGTGAAGTCATTTGTTAAGCCATACAGCTCTGCACACGGTAAGCAAGAGCAAAAACAGACATACTGAAAGAAGAAATGGAGTGCATAGGTGGGGTAAGCTTTTAAACCTTCGGTTTAAGAAAAGCAGAGAGAGGCTTCTGAACTGCAGTTTTAGGAGGTTTTCAGGGACACCAAATACCTGCTTCTAATGTAAGATTTTTATTAAAAGGCTACTCTGTTTTGATCTGAGCTTTAGCCACACTTTGGACTACCTGTAGACTTTTCAGGCTAGAAGGCAGTAGAAATGGAGGTGGGAGAGACAAAAAATATAGGAACTGAAATCCAAACACTCATAGAAGAAGTGTCATATTCATGATGGGGTGTGAAGCTCCCCAATGGCCACATCTTGCTCAGGATTATCTTTATTTTGACTGTGAAAAACATTAAGAAGTAACTTCTATTTCAAGGACTGTAAAACATTTGTTGAACTTCAGTGTCACAAAATAGAATACAGCACAGGAAGGTCAACTGCCAAGGGGGATATTTCACCTTACAGAAAGCCATTCCTCTGCACAAACTCTTTTGAAAGCATTTTCCCATGTGCACTTCACCAACACAGGAGGTACTAACATGCTGCTCTTTCTCCACTTAACACAACTATAAGTTTATGTAACTTTCTGGGAACAAATTGTAATCTTTGCCTTTTTTTTTTGTTTGTTTTGTTCTTGTTTTCTAGCATCAACTGCTCTTTTCTAGGAATGCGAAAGGAAAACTTTCTTTCAAAACTCTCACATCTTTTAACAACTTGATAGGTCCACATGAGCTGCACAGATTTTAGAAAGACAGCCTCCCTCTGCAAGGAATTTTGCCCTGGAAAATAACAGATTTTATTGAACATGGACTGAACCTAACACCATTTCTGGCTTCAGCAAGAGTTCTGCTGTTTTAGCATTGCAGCCTTGCACTGAACTCCACATATCTATCTGCACTAGAGACACTGCACTGATCCAACAGCAAAGGCATCAAGTGCTGTGCTTCCCAAACAGCAGAACAAAGCTTTCAATTAACAGCAAATTAGCATGGTACTCTACTCCTGTTCCCCCTCCCCAAAGGCGAACTCTCCAGCTCCTTTGGCTCACAGCTCAACTGACCAGCTGACATATCAAAATAGACGGTCTCTTATGCAGAGCATGCCAGCAATGGTTACTGCTGGCAGAGTACCTCCCAGTTTTCACTTCGGTGCTCAGTTGGAGAAATATGTCAGGGTGGCCTCAGCTGGAACTCCCCATCCCACAGCTCTTGTCTGTGCCTGTGTGGGTGAAGCCAGGAGAGCTGTCCAGGCAACATGCACCAGCAGTGGTCATCCCAACTCTTGTTCAAGCATAGAACAGAAGCCGCTCTGTTAGACATGCGATAACATCCCTAACTTTTCCTGGCTGAAAGTTCTCCCACATTCAAGAGCACTTTGAGGCAAATCTGTGGCACACTGATACCTTCCCTGCAATTAGATTCACTGGTTTAGAGATTTCTATATCCCAGCCAGATATTTTTCTACCCTCACAGAGGATTTTATCAGACTACAACATCATTCATTAAAGAATCAGTCCTATGTGTATGTACCAAGGGAGTATTTCATGTTGCAAGCTAATTTGGTGAGTCTTTAGAGTATCTGTAGACTATTTCTAAAGGAGTTTCATCTGTTCACCTGGATTTAGCTGTAATGAATCAAAACAGGTTGCAGTTGCACCAAACTTCCCAGTCTGTGTCACTGTACTTATAAACATGGAAAGCTTCATTCCACAATATCCTTTTCACAAAAAACAAAGCAGAAAATCTTTACCAGAAACCATGCCAACTGAACTTTTCAAGTCCACTATGGAACATGAATCCCTACTGTAGGTTGTTTCTTTTAAATTAGGTTTTAAATGAGTAAGATAATCCCTATTTTCAATTAGATATTTTGGTAAAGGTTTCCATCCATCTCAGTTTTCCAAATACACTTGAAAAGTTCTAAGTCACAGCGGTAGGCTGATTTTTAATTTTGACTTCAAACCACGTGAGTGGATTCAAATTCTATGAGGCAAAATTATATTTGGCAGCAAATGACACAAGGTGCCACTTAGCATCATATTCTAATTTTTAAGCAGAAGCTGTTGGAACACTTAAAATAATTTCTTTATCTTACTGCACAGTATCTGAAATACAGGTCTAATTTATTAACAACTCCAGTACTAGAGTGATGCAGTCAGCACATGAAAATGTCCTTTTCCTGCAGATTAGAAGTACATGGATTACATTAACTCATGGAAAGTTCAAAATATTGCAGGGTCATTTGTTTGAACATTAACAATGACTATATGGTCAAGAAAAGTTACAGAGAAGTAGAACATCTACAAGTTCAGTGAGTTATGATGGTCAGTTTAGTCATTATGTGGGTATTTATTGTCCATTGCAGACTCAGAATTTGATCAACCTGGGTGTGTACCATGAACACCATTTAAATTAGTATATTTGACTTGGTCTAGCCCACAAACACTTATCTCAGTTGAGTTGCAGTACTGCTGCAGACTATGAATAATATTTTCATACTTCCCTTTCATACCTGACCTGTTGACCTGCTCAAGGGTAGAGAGGCTCTGCAGGGGGATCTGCATAGGCTGAAATGATGGGCCCAGTTCAGTTGCATGAGGTTCAGGGAGGCCAAGTGCCAGATCCTGCACTTTGGTCACAACAACCCCAGGCAGCACTCCAGGCTTGGGGATGAGTGGCTGGAAAGCTGCCTGGCAGAAAGGGACCTGGGGGTGCTGGTGGGCAGCTGGCTGAACATGAGCTAGCAGTGTGCCCTAGTGGCCAAGACAGCCACCAGCATGCTGGCCTGTATCCAAAATCAGTGGGGCCAGAAGGAGTAGCAAAGTGATTGTGCCCCCCTATTCGGTAATGGTGAGAATGCACCTTGGAGTACTGTGCCCAGTTTTGGGCACCACAGTATTAGAGGTACACTAAAGTGCTGGAGTGGGTCCAGAGAAAGGTAACAATGCTGGTGAATGGTGTGGGGAACATGTCTTATGAGGATGGGCTGAGGGAACTGGGACTGTTTAGCTTGGAGAAGAGGAAGCTGAGGGGAGCCCTTATCGCTCTCCACAACTCCCAGAAAAGAGCATTGCAGTGGGCGTTGGTCTCTTCTCCCAGGTTACTAGCAACAGGACGAGAGGAAATGGGCTCAAGATGCACCAAGGGAGGTTTAGAATGGATATTAGGACAAATTTCTATACTGAAAGAGCAGTGAGGCATTGGAATAGGCTGCCCAGGGAGGTGGTAGAGTCACCATCCCTGGAGGTGTTCAGAAAATGTGCAGATGTGGCAACTGGGAACATGGTTTAACGGTTATGGTAGTGTTGGGTGATGGCTGAACTTCATGAACTTAAAGGTCTTTTCAACCTTAATGATTCTAAGATTTTATGACCTTCCACTATTCTTTGTTATCCTCATTTTAATCTCACTGACTTTGTTATTTGTATGGCAATTTCTTCTCACAGCTTTACTCATGCTTCCAGACTGTGCAAAGAACTGAACAAAGCGGAAGAACTAGCTCAGGCATTTGGAATACCTTTACCTATACCATATAGTCCTTTCAGAAGCATGGGGTAGGCTCTTGCAAACATAGACTTGACTTTGCAGATATATAATCACCAGGGCCATTGAATTCCACAAGGTTCAGAAGCAAAAGCAATAATGAAGCATCTACAAGGAACGCTTTTTCTGTTGGGGGATCTCTCACCTAGTTGGAGAGCACACAGACAGAGTTCCTTAAGGAAGAGATCAATGGGATTTAATGCTTTGATGCAGTACTATTTCTTAATTACATTTGTTTCTAGGAATTAAGAAGTTTACCAGGAAGAGAGAAGAACAGAGCAGCAATAACATGCCTCCCAGTCTTGCTCTGGTACTCCAAGGAAGGATCCGTCATTAGGTGCTGAAGTGTCAGGAGACAGTACTACTTAACATCTCGTGGTTTTCACACAACACAGAGGCAAAGGGGTAGAGTTTTTCCCATCCAAATCTGGCCAACATAGACTTTGTATCTTTGAATTCGTAACATTTAAGAAAAAGTAATAGAATCTGGTTCTGAAAATCTAGAAGGACCAAGTAATAGTAAGTTCTCCTGGTTTACCACCAGGGATGTAGAAAACACCCATTCAAAGCTCTACTTTAGAAGTGTCCAAATAGCCTAGGGTTCAATCCAAGTTCCAAAGACTATAAATACAGCAGCAGAGTTGCTGATAGTATGGGTCCCTCCTTTGAGGTCTGACTATCTTGAAAAGCTTGATCTTTTCAAATCAAGCTTTTATTGAAACTGGCCTAGCCTAAGAAGTATTATTTTGGCAAAAAATTCTTAATAATTTTCAGAAAGGTAATTTTTTTGTTGCTACTCCGTACAGCTTCAGTAAGAATGCCCTTATTCCACTCAAGCAGCTCAAGACTCGCTAGCATAACTTCACAAAACTGCCTAGCACACACATTTGAGCATAATGTATTTTCACATGGAACAATAAGAAATAAAAGCCCGTCAGTTGCTGTCTGTACAAACAACCCCCAAAACTTAGTTTTGATAGCTGACAAAGGTAAAAAAGCATAGATTTATAAGTTTAAACATGATTAAATAAGCAGAAGGAACCAAAACTGACCATCAGTTCAGACTGGTCAACACCCTTTGTTTGTGATTTGAAGTTATACATTTGTTGCGGTTTTGGGCTCTGGAAATATCCAGATCAGATATTGTAGTAAGACACTGACTGAAAAACATAGCAAAAGAACAAACCCAAAACAAGAAAAAAAATAAACAAGTGACTTGGGTCTCCTTTCAGCTCCTCTCCCTGAGCTATCAAACAGGAGCTGGTGTCTGTTTCAAAAGACCCCAAAGTTACACTGGAGAAAACCCTTGCTTTGCTACTTGGCATTAAAAAGAGGCATAAAAGTATTCACCTACTCCAAGGTTCGGGTCCATCGCTGGCAGTTACTTCTCTCGAACACTCCCCAGGGAGCCTGACTCTGACACAGTGTGCTGAGCAGGACACCGAAGAGACCCTGGAATAACTGCAGAGGGGAAGAAGTGCACGGCAGTCTCCACAGGACGATACACTCACTCACTTCAGAGCACGGGCCCCTCTGCCTCTGTCTCCCCAGGAAAAACTTATCATGTCCAGTTGTTAAACCAACAAACAGCACACTTACGTTTTATCATTTTTCACAGAGCAACATCAAAAAGACACAAATAGAACATGGCCACACGTGTACTTTACAGAGCTTGTGCCAGATGGAGCTCTGAAGCGTTACACTTGAAATTGCTAAAATGATTGTTCAAGGAAACAAAGCAAAGCAGAAGAGGCACAGAGGGTGGGCAGGCAAGCACAGACTAACTCTGGACAATGGCCAGTGCTGGAGCTGGGCAGGAACCCAGTATTTCATGATATTCCTACTCTGACTTTTGCCTCAAAAGACTTTTTGTCCTCAGTCCAGCTCCCACTGCTGCCAGCCTTTTCACAGATTTCAGCAAAAGGTTGATTGGGCCTCAGGGCTTAAGTTTCAGACATGCTGGAAGTGCGTTGACTTCAGCTGTCGTTGTGAATGCTCAGCCACACGCACCTGGACGAGCAAGTCCTTCGCATGCAAAGCAGCTCCGCACCGGTCACATAATCTTCTTACACAAGCCACAGAAGCATAAAACTCTTAACATGGACGACAGCCCCGAGAAGCAAAGTGACCGAGAAAACTAAAAAAATACTCAAAAAAATTACATGCATACTGCAGGCTCACAGCACAGTCCACGTGACTTCTGGTTACCCGTTTCTACCAGAGGTTTCCAAAAATAATCACATATCTAATAAGGCTCTTTTCTATAAAGTGAAGCACATGATGAATAGGGAGATGGGAATTTCAACATATGGACCTTAAAAGTCAACGTAGTTCTGAATGCAAAATGTTCCCACAAAACCTTTTCTTTTTTTTTTACTGCCTTATGGATAGCCATGACTTACATTTTCCTCTCCATCCACAGATGGCTGCTTACTCTTGAAATCCCTGTTTCCATTCAAACAGGCTGTTGGCCCTTGGGTACTTACAAGGTACTTGCACAGTATTTGAGCTGCATATATCCACAAGGCAGCAACCATTCTTAGTTTTTTCCTTAAAATGTTAGTTTCATTACGTAAGAATTTGCATAAAAGTACATAAGGTGCCACCTGTAACACTGCAGACACCATACAAAGCTTTTCTTTAAACTATCCCAAAGATTCAAAGCACTGTTACTAAGAGGTGGGGGGATAAGCAGAGGGTTCAGTTCAATGGACCTATTAGGAGGAAAAAAAAAATAAAATTACGTGTTGCAAAAATGATATTTCTAGGATGTGGGAAAAACACTTCAGAATTTTTCAACATATCAATGGGTCTCAGTTCAAAGAGTTTTATTTTATAAGGAAAAAAACCCCGTCTACATATTCATTTCTAGATCTTTTTGTCCTGCCCACCAAAAATAGTCTTTTTAATAACAAACTAAATCCTGCAAAGAGTTATAGTGCATAAGGTTAGAAGCTCTCTGGAGTACTTCATGAAATCTCCTGGCTTTCAGTGCTCTCTCAGAGATGTATAAAGGGAAAGTGACTCACTTCATTAATTATGAAAAACTATAAACTAGGATACAGGTACAAGGATTGCTAAGTAGAAACAAATGTTTGGGTTTTTTCTTAAAAAGGCATGTTTCTGATGAAACATACTGACTGAGGATTCAAGTATTCACACGGAAAGCCGCCATTTTATTTCACCCATGGTTACATTTTGGTTAGTTACCAGATTCTAAAGATAGGAATTCTTGCATTATACCTAGTCAATCCCTAGTACAGTGATGACTATGTGTACTACTGAGAGGACATTACTGCAGATGCATCACAGTCCCTGGCTTGATCCTGGAATGTTCATAACTTAACAAGTAAAAGGAAGAATTGAAGTGTCCAAAATACTGTACTTTGGTCAGCTTACCATCTTCTATGGCCAGTTTACCTGGTTACAAACTGTGTGCCACCAGTGCATTGGCATGCTGCAGCAGCTTAGTAGACAAGCAACATCACTGATTTTGAGTAAAGCTCTGGGTCAAAATAAACACAAAGGCAGAGCTGAAAATCTTTGTCAAAGCAGAAATGACGTTCCCAGTAACAGGGTCTACCTGCATTACCATGCCAAGTGGCTCTTGACTAAGGCACAGGAGCCCATGCACATTTATTAGCATAACAAGCACTGGAAATGACAAGTATAGGCAAGAGGTCAAAAAGAAGTCTTGGACCAGGAGAGGCAAAACAGTACATCACCTTAGCTTCTTAGTCCTGCCAAAACCAAGGAAGCAGACAGCACCATAGGACCACAGAAATTATAGTTTATGATCTATGGATCATGTTAATGAAAATCACTCAGATAACTTCTATTAGCCAGTTTTTCACTAACTCATGCAATCATTATGAAGACTGCTCTATAGGTCTCCCTCTGAAAAAAATTATGTGTTACAATCAAATTCAGTCAGATGCAAGAAAAAGCAGAGGCTAGAGGTACAGAACTTTGAAGATGCTCATTACTCTGAAAGAAAAACAAAACCACATGCACAGTAATGACCTCCTAATTGGCTCCCACCCAAGGCTGGCCAGACCCTGGGTGAAAACCAGTGATGAAGGTCGTTCTTGCCTGGTTGTAGATATAATCCATATGCCAACCCTCATTCAGGGCTGGGGGTTTTAACTCCAGCACTTCAAGTTTCAACCTGAAAACCACATGAGGTTACAATGTAACAGACAACCAGTCAGGAATTGCCAAATATTTAACTAAACCATTTACACTTTCTTCTTCAAGTGGCTTGGCAATTTACAGCTGGGGTGCTTCATGGAGCACAGATGCTCCAAGCAGCCACAAAGCTCAGTGAAACAGGTGAGGGGCCTTTTCCCTGTCTGCTTTCTAAGGAAAGATTCCCATACTCCCATCACTGACCACTCTGTCCTAACCATGCAGGCACACACAGCCTCAAAGGAACAAACCAGTCCCTGCTGGCTCCAGGGCACATGCAGCAGACTGAGCCTCTCACATCATTTCAGACACAAGAAACGACCAGCAAGGATGCTAAAACCTACACAATCCATATAAAGAGAAGGTCTACAGAGCGCCTGAAGACACACAGGTACTAAAACAGCAGCTTCAGAACACAAAGTGTGTTACTACTGGGAATAAATGCCCATACAACAGTGCAATGTTCAGTTAGTAAGTGCTACTTCCTCATTTTACACATAGTGAAGGGAGCAGCCAGATGTTACAGCACAACACAGCCTGCAAGCTACCCCTTGGGCAGCCTAGTGCCACCCCTCCGATGTGTTTCTCCTCCCACCAAAAGATGGCTGCCTAAATACGTTTGAAAACATGATGATCTATTAGCCAGGTGGTTTTTCTGCAGACTTGGTTTAGATTCCTGGTTCCAAGGTGCATCTGTTTCATGGCTTACCACACAGAAAGTGGAAAGCATTACTCTATGGTTAAGATTCTATCAGCATACTGGTGGATAAATCCAACAAAGGACAATTTAGCTAGATAAACTTCTTAAGTTAAATTCACTATTTATTATGTGCAAACAAAGCTAATACACTTGAGCCTAAAATAAAAGCTCTAACAGTTACCACTCAGAACAGGACTGTAGCTTGTGCTCCCTTGTGGTGTAGCACACCAAAGCTGGTAACTTCCCCACGTTCCATCACCCAGGGAGCAGGCATAAACCTTGCACATGGCTTCAGCAAAGCCTTCAGAAAACTCATAATCCACACTGATGTTAGCAGGTGTGTCAATACCAACACCCCACCACTGACAGACAAGTCAGCAACAGTTGTGCTCACATGGAGCTATTCTTTCCACTTCATTTAATAGTTCTATGGAGTCTTGTGTAGAGAGACCTCAATTCACTGCACTGCATGATTATTGGCTTGCAGTTGCTGTTGCCAGACTCACTGGAGTACAAGCACAACAAGCTTATGTAAAGCCGAGCAGAACCGAAAGCAGATCAAAGCAAAGCAGCACATCAGCAGTTTCTTAAAACCATAACACCCAATTACATAACAAACACTACTGTTCAATCCACTAGGCCAGTCCTTCTGCCACCTCAGCAAGACACCTACCCAGTTATAATCCTATCTTCATTGCTATATTAACTGTCCCAAAAAAATGTCACTAGGTATCATATCAAGAAGTCCTCAAGTAGAAAAGAAGTCATGCTTCAGAAGATAACACTCATTAAGGCAAGTACAACAAAATTTTTCTTTCACAAATCTACTAATGCTACTCAAAACTGAAAGCCAATTAAGAAAACATGACAGGTCTCATGCTAAGGCAGAGGGAGGGGTAATTATTCATCTAATACTTCTCTAACTGCTGCTGCAGAGCAGCCACATGGGGATCTAACAATCAGAACCAGAAGATTTTATAACATGTAAGCAGGCTTGGTGGCTACTGAACTAAAAGTAAAATTAAACATTGTACATGGAAAATAATCCTTCAGTAAAAGTTAAGTTGTATTCCTGTTAAACTTGACCATCTCCTGAAAACAGAAAAAAAATTAAATGCATATTTGCCAAGTCTACTTGTCAAGTGATAGCATTTTCTTCCCTTCAGCAAGTTGTCTTGCTTCTTTTCAGAACCAAAAATCATTCTAGTGGGAGGTTAAGTTGAAAGTCCTCTCTATAAAAATATCTCCTTTCACAGTCTTTTCTTGTATTTCTCAGCTCTGAATTTATAAAAGTAATTCCACAACATATTCACTGAAACACCTAATATAAATACACCAAAGCTCACAGTCTTTTAATGAGTGCTACACGAAACAGGAACAAGGACTCCGCAAACCATGTGCCACTACTGCCCTCACTCGGGAGAGCTCTGCATCTCGCCTCCTTCCTCACAAGACTCTTTTCCCCACTACTACATTTGTTATTACTTTTGATAGCACAGATGTGAGTATCTGCGCTGTCGTTGATGTTTTCTCTCACCTTGGACTGTCATGTCCTAACAGGAAGGATTTCCCTAAGATCCCCGAGCAAGACACGGAGAAAAACCTGCTCATATGCTAAAACCAAAGCAAGCAACAAATCCACAGCATTTCCTCAGACATCAGTGATCAAAAGGGATTTCAGCGCAGAATTTACCTATATACAAATGCAAGTACCAAATATACAACTAAAATAATCAAACTCCAAAGCCAACTTGGAGTCAGGTCACACAGAAAGAGATATTAGAACAAAAACTCATGACAATGGGAATATGCTCCACTGTTGTTCATAAAGGCGTATTTACTCAAAGACGGCTGAAAAACAAACTTAAGGGGGACAGAGGGATAAAAACTGCTATTCAACAAACGTGATCTTAATAAATGTGTCAGAAAGCAGAGAAATGGAGGTAAAAGTGAAAAAAAAAAAAAAAATTTGGTTAACCATGATTTTAACCAAATTGGTACATCACAAGGAATGAGGACCCATATCAGTTTAAAGGAGCAGAACATTTCTAACAGCCTTGGCCCACTATGACACAGAAACAGTAGAATGATCCAAAGAAGCACTGACCAAATACTGCTCTGCTCTCTTCTTAAGTATATCACTGCCCCCTCAAAATTATCCTGCATTTTGAACAATACATTTTAGCTGTTAACATTTGATTTATAGAACAAAAGTTGAAGTGGCTTAAGCCTACTGAGCGTACATTCATTAAGAGCCTTGTGTGCTACAGAAGTTCACGTCTAAACATTCCTGAACAAGCTAGAGGCATGATAATATCTTAAAGGAGAAACAAGACATTTAGTCTGAAGTAATCCCCTAGCAGTACCATGAAATATTGGCATCGATCCTTTCAATGCCCTACTCACTGTCCTCTCTACACGAAAGCTGACTAAATCTTCCCTTTCCAGACTGGCAGTCCAGTCTCCAGAACTAGCAAAAAACTGCAAGACCTCCAAGCTAAATTTTAACTCTTTAGGTATCAATGCTGTTTTCTACAGAAAACACTTCTCTGAGCTTTGTTTCAGCACATGTAAGGGAGAGCGAGACAAAGCGAAGTCAGGGAGATTGCTCACAAACATTTTATTCATTGAACCAAGGAAAAAGGCTTTCTGTATTTTCATCAAGCACAGCCAGCAATTTTGGCCAGCTGCAAGCAAGTCGCAGGGCACTTAGCCCACTGTGTAATTACCAAGTACTTCTACGGTTATTTAAGCTGGACCAAAGTAACGTCCAAGAGATCGGTGACCAAAAGCCTTTGAACTCCAAATACCGCAATTTAAGGAAACTGCCAAAAAGAAGTAGGGTCATGTACGGGTTGGAGAGCGAGGCAAGGGTGCCACTATGGGGACTGCAGAAAGCTCTTCCACTAAGCAATTTTCAGAGCGCCTCTGTAACCTGTAACCTATTAAAAAGTAAAAATGAAAGAAGAGACCATCTTCCCTCTGCTCTGGAACCCGCCTCCCAGCAGGTGCAGCACCAGACAAACAGCACAGCAGGGCTCACATTTACCTTGGAGGCAACCCTGTCACTCCAGCGACATTTCACATTCACACATTACGAAACAATGATTATTCCTGGACAGCAAAATACTATCTGAAGGACAGACAGATTATACAACATGCATCCTGAAGTGGCAGGTTGCTATGGTTTCCCACGGCAAGAACAACATTCGCTTTATTAGGTTATGTGAAGATCTCTGTGAAACCAAAAGCCTCTCAAGGAAGCAAACTGTCCTTCAATCACAGCTCTGCCTTTGTGAAAGCCAGTCCATTTTTCTTCTGAAACAGCTTTTGAAAGGAAGGATGTAGCTCTGCATATGAACTGAAATACTCTAATGCTTCACGTTCTGAGCTGCGTACTAACCACCGAGCTCCCACAACAGCGTGGATACTCACTGACTTGCAAGCAGCTCTATTCTAAACCTACCATTTGGAAAAAGATACTTAACTCTTGATAGTTTAAAAACTACCCAACTCATTCATTTGGTAAAACACATTAGCAACTACAAACAAATAACAGACAATTGTTTATTCAAAAACAATTACTTGGCTTCCTAATATTTTTTTTTTTCCTTAACAAAACCAACCACCCACATATTTTCATGATATCATGATGCAGCTAATAGAACTCACAAACTGGCATTCCAGAGTAGTCAGGAACAATCGGTTCATCATGGGTAAGCCTACAGGAACTGTGCAACACCCACACAACCACCAGAAACACTTAGTCTGCAGGAAAAAATATAACATATTGAAACATGAAATGGTTTTGTACTGTCTCACAGTGACTGAATTATTTCAGAGAGTTCTCTCTGAAGAAAGGTGACACTGTCTCCAGACTGCTTCTCACAGGGTGATTAACAGAAACACACATACACCTTTTTAGGTTTATTAGTGATCACACTGGTCTCCACTTTCCCTCTCTCTTCAGGAAATCAGTGCTCCAAATCCAGCTGACACGACTCTTCCTAAAAAAAGCAGTCCATCTCCTCAAAGTGGGAGGAAATACCTAGCAGAAAATTAAGGACAGGGAAGATATAATCATTAAGAGCTCAGGACTGCTGCTATTTTTAGGTTTCCAACACAGCACGGAAAATTTCATACTCCACACCCTTTTCTTCAACTATACACCAGCTCTCTTTATGATGCTTGTTCACTGTTTTAACAAAGCCTGGGGGAAGGAATATTGAGCAATAAATAATTTTCCTGAATTACATTCCATTTCCACACCTTTGGAGTAAAAGGTTACTTTTTAAATCAATGCATCAATAAAAACAACTCAAAAAGATCACAATAAACATAAGCAAACACATACATCAAATGTCAGATACATAGAGGAGACTGGGGTATTTAGATTACACATTATTCCAAAACACTAATAGGAAAGCTGTCGGACTGCTACTATCCCTCTCCAGCATGGAAGTTTGTGCTTTATAGCCACGTTCAAGGTGGAAAAAACATGCCACATCCTGCTTAACTTGGCACATTCATGTAACTATGCATTAACAGGTTTTCCAGTTTGGAAACGCAGCTATTCTGTTAACTCCTTTTAAATTTTTATTAAGAAAATAAAGGGAAAAGAAAGCATTGAACATGTTTGACTAAGATCAATATAAGAACATCATGACAGAGGTAACTACAATTCCTAGATCCATTTCAAGTTTTCATATTTATGGCAAGTGTTACAATCTCCACATCCAGTCTGACAGAATCATAGAATCATTTAGGTT
>NW_008627665.1:0-29252 GCF_000691845.1 Merops nubicus
GCCCCTTTGGTACCGGATTGTGACAAATACCGAGGGGTCTTTGTCCTTCCTTGTTGCACCTCCCCCCCCCGCCCAGGTAGCTATGGTACCAAAGACCATATTATTCCTGTAATCCTCACAACTGACATATCCCTCTTTCATGTGCTGTAAAATACTCTCTTCCATATACATATATATGCGTGAAACAAAAGAATATGACAGTCTAGGAGGTTTACCAGAGTATCTAGGACACACAGTTTCATGGCAATTGTATTTTCAGAAACTATTTCTCTGGCATAGGAAAAACTCAAAGACACTACATTTAACATATGTGGTCTTTGTAACCAACACCAAAAGTGTTTGCCCTACGATAGAAAGAGTACGCTTCTAAAATTATGCATAACCCCACTGAAAGGTTGTAACCTTCTTATGTAATAATAAATATTCAAAGATCCCTGTCATTTACTTTTTCACTGTTCAAGACCATGAAGCTCGTAGCCTCAGGTTTCATGGCTCTGCTGAGAGGGTACTAGTGCACAGTGAGAACCAGCAACTGCATTCAGGGCTATCCCCTTTCCTGGAAGAGCAGGGCGTGGACATTTCGACTTCCCATGCCAGGCTCCTCCATGAGCCACTCGAGGTGCCTAAGAGGAGATTGTATTTCAGGCTGGAGCTTCCAGCAAATCTAGATGTAAATCCATTATAAGCATCTGTAGCCTCTCTACATTTGCTGAACAGGACAATATATTTATTATTCCTTTGTATTGTAATTCACTGATCAGAGCTTATCCGCTGTGATTTTTTTTTTTTTGGGGAAAAAAAAAAAAAAAGCCCTCTTTGTCAGCTTTCAAAATTTCAGTAAAATCAGCAGTCAAAATATTTTTTTTCTAGCTAGTGAAAGATAACCTTAGAAGAGAAAATCTGGTAAAGTGTTAGAGCAGCAATCTCTTAGAGATTATTAAAGTTACAGTATTTAGGGGTACATACTGTTAATTATTTTTGCCTTTGTGAGAAAACACCAAAGAGTAAATGACATACAAAAAAAAAAAAAAATTACAGCAGTAATTCAATACTATTGAATATTCCATTGGCTTGCTGGGTCATTTATCCTGGATTCCCTGGCTGAGTAATTTTTTAGGTTTAAAGGAGGATTACTGTGGACTCATTGAATTATTCCACTTTTCCAGGCAAGAATATGGATATTTTAACAATCATAAAACAGTATATGTAGTTTCTAATTGTTAGTGAGATATGAAACTGAGAACAGCTGTCGGGAAGGAGCTCTGGAGAAAAGATGCATACCCCAAGGGGTCAGCAGTCAAATCCATTTATTGCAAAGTATTACAGCCTTTTATTGTAGACCAGAGACAGCCCCCCGAACCCCATAGGTTAACAAGCCTGTTCACACGCCTAAGCTGAGCTACAGATTGGATAATAATCACTGTCCATGCTCTGTCCACGCGCCCTGTCAGCCTTTAGAATTGTTGTCCTCAGCTCTGCCAGTGCTTACATTCTTGTCCGGGCAACCCACCAATGGAGCCCCCTTATCTTCTCAATGTTTTGCTTCTTTCCTAATTCAAGGTCGTTTCACAGACTTTCTCAGGCCTACGAGAATCTCACTGTCTGCACTGATTGTTCCTGCTCAGCAAAACATGTCATCCTGCTCTGCAAGTCACGATTCCACAAACAGCAACTAAATTTATGACTTGAAGATAAATGCATAAAAGGTTATCTTTCAACTTATGAAGAACGTAAAATAATGAAAATGTAGCACAGAAACAAAGGGAGAAGAAACAAGTGCATGAGAGAGGATTTCTAAATAAGTTTATTTATTGGTTTTACTTATCAAGCATGCCTGATGTAAGTCTAGAACATATATTAGTCTCAGCCTTCTTGATGTTGACACTAGCTCAAATTTCTAGGCTATCATATATTGTATGCAAAGATGGTTGGAATGGTTTGTGAGGAATTAGGGGGTTTTATATTATTTTCCCACAGGGCTCTATTTGCTCCTTCTAAGAAATAGAGTCCTTGATCTTCTCCTTTCTCGATAAATTCCTGGCATTTTATACATAAGAATTTTTAATTTCCATTAAGTTTTCTGAAGCAAAAAGAGGTTTTTCATGTGTAGACCAGGAACTAGGGCACATTCTGCTAATGCTGGTCTGAAACACGAAAAGGTCTTTGGTGTTTTTTCAGACCAGTCTTGTTAGTCTCACTGTTATTTAGCGTCTCTTTACAGATACACATTTTTTGAGACAACACTTTAACAATTATCCAAGTGAATGTTAAGTCCAATTAAGTAGGGTTTAAAGTGGGATGTTTTGTTTGAAACAATAGCATTAATTTGCTGTTACAGCTTCCTACTAATATCCGGGCATCAGCTACTTTGTCAAGATCATTTACTTTTGATTTCATATGTAACCCAGGAAAATTCCTAATGATACAAAATATCAAGGAATTTAATTCTGCTTTCTGAGCAGCAATAGTTGCCCATGAAAGACTGTTGTGAATTTGAACTAATTAAGTGACAGGAAAGAATAGAACAAATGCTTTGAAAAACTATAGTCTCCTCCCCTATTTATGCAGCAGACATCTGTGAGAAAAAGCACATAATGATTCCTTGTTTAAAGAAATGTGGGTATTGCCACCAACCAAAGTTTTTCACTTTGTTACTGAAGCATCTAGACTACATAGTTTCTGGAATATGATGGAGGTCTTAAGATAGCATTTCTAGTGATTTTATGGAAGACCAACATCTGAGACTTCATCCCCTCATAATCATTGTGGAGGACAAATCATCAATGTCATCAGTCACAACCATTCAACAGAGATTGCAGGAGACACTGCGTAAGAACATAATCAAAACTTTTTCCTTCCTGATCAGTTTTTTTTTCGATCCTGTGTATAAGGTAAGAGGCAAATGAGAACAACAAGAGGGACACTAACAGTCCCCATGTCAAAATGATGGGCATTACAGTATGTATCTAACACTTATCAGATTTTTGAAATGTCTCTATGAGCTATTTGGAGAATATCAATTTGTGATACTCTAAGTACAGTACACATACTACAGAAATAACAATAAAAAGACGGTTCCTTTTAGAAAATTAGAATGGTAAATCAAAGCATAGCTAGCAGTTCTTAGGTTGATGGTTTCTGGACATTAGACACTTGAAACTGAACAGCATTGTAATTCCCTTCTGTTAAGGCCCTCAAAGCCCCAGACCAGGGTTTCAAAAGGAAAAATAGAGAATCCTTTGTTAAAATGTTTTAATGTCATTTTGTTTGTTCTTTCCAGAAGCTTTGCATTGCTATTGAATGCTATTAACTTGCAAAATTTGTTTTTCCATAGATCTTTTTAGATGCTTCTGTGATTATCCATTTCCTTCTCTACAGTGAATTTTATGGGGTGTGGAAATACAGTTCAGAATTTTAAGATCAAATGTTTATAGATAAGTTCTAATCCATTGCATGGGCAGTACAATTTTTTGGATCATTTTACTGAGCTTCTCACTGTGACAAGGTATACACTGTGGAAACTGAGCTATCAGCCTACTTTGAAAAAAAGCAATAACAGGAGAAAAATAGTATCTAGCTTGTCCTTTAGTCAGTGGAGCTAAACAACAACAGCAACAAATGCAGTCCCTGCTGTGAAGGAAACCTCATTTTATATTGTTTTCTTGAGAGAGTTTTTTTCTGTTGTGTTGTTCTCTATTGATTTACAAAGAAAATGAAGTCAATAGAGATGAACCAGCAACATAGAAATACACCACTAGGTTTCTTTAAAAATAAAACATCCTCTATTTTTTTCACTTCTCCATCCCCATACAGATTTTGTAGTTCAACATGCAGGTTTAGGAATTTGAGTTTGTTCCTTCTTCTGAATTCAGTTCAGGGTTGATATATGGATGATGCCCACAACGAGGCAGGAGAGGGGTTTTTGTTTGTTTGTTTTCTTCTCTCAAGGCATAGCTAAGCTTGGGTAAAAACCAATTGGGATATCAACACCATGTGCCCTGCCCTTAAAGCTCATAAAAGCTGGTTATGCTTGTAACAGGTATATTATGTAGGGTTTCCTATTATTGGAAAGGCTCCCTGACTGACAAGTAGAGTTCCTAGCACCAGTGGGAAAAGATTGAGACCAGAGCAGAATGAAGCTATGTATGTAGAGATGCTTTTACTTGTCAGTTACTACTGTATGATTGGAATCGGATAGATGACCTGGCTTATTCCTTTTCCTATAACTTGATTTCAACCTCAGCTCACTCTTTTCTTTGCTACATCATGTACTGTAAGTACATTTGTCTATTTGTTTCTCCCTTTGCTAGCCAAATCATATGTTTCCTTTATTCTTTGAAGTAGGATGGTAAAGTGTTTCCTGTCTGTGTCCTGGTAATTACAGCATCCTTCCTACTGCAGCTTACAGTCAGAAAAAGAACTAAGTACGAAAGAAAGTATAAAAGACAATTGAATAGCAATTTCTTCAAACAAGAAAAGCAAGAAAATAATTTCAAGATAATTAATTCCTTTTTTTTTTTTTATTCTAGTGCAATCAGTGCAACAATCTTCTTTATTTTGTAGGTGATTTTTTTTTTTTTTTCTAGCAAGGGCAATATATTTGTTCTGAAGACTAATTCAAATTATACATGTTCACATTAGAAGAAATTTGTTTAATGTTTTTGATAGAAATACGGAATGATGACAAAGCTGATTCTCAAAAAACCCCACCCAAATAAATCTAGTATCTTTTAAAGCTTCCTTTTCAAAATGAGATTATTAAAAGTAATATACCCTCTGAAATACAGCCCTAGATGGAACCACGATTTCCATCCTTGGAAATTTTCAAAAGCTCTTTGGACATAGTTGTGGGCAATCTGCTATAGATGACCTTGTTTTAACAGGGTGACAAGGTTGGACCAGATGACCTGCCAAGATACCTTCCAATCCCAACCATTCAGTAATTTTGTGAAATCAGGCCCAAATGGATATACTTTTTGACTAGGTATCTCATCTAGGATCAGAAGATAATAATAGGGTTCAGTGTCTTTAAAAAAATTTTATTGTATATGGTTCATCTGTAGCTGTGGAAGGGCCCATTTCTAGCAGTCAGTTATCTCAGTGTAATGGTTTGAAAGCAAACCAGTGAGAGACTCCAAGTCAGAAATACAATTTAATAGGAAAAAATAAAATAAATGCAATAATACAAAGGAAAACCACAGACAGAGTCAGAACACAACCTGACACTCTGTAGTTAGGGTAGCAGTCCAGATGAAGCAGTGATCCCATAGAAAAGATCTGGTAGCTCTTGTCCTCTGGAAATCCTCCTGTGCTGTCCTGAACCCCAGTTTATATCCAAGAGGGAGCACTTGGCTCCTCCCCCTGGGTGGAGCATCTCACAATGGGTTGATATCAGTCTATGAGTCATGCAGTGGGTCCTTGATGGTCCATTAAACAGAAATAGCTCCTGGGGGGAGCTCTGTATGAGTCATGGGGCGAGGCATGGATGGGCCCATTAACAGGGAGGACTCCTCCTGCTGGGTGGGAAGGTGTTAACATCTCCCCAGACCTCTTTCCTTATCTGTTACAGCCTGGGGTGTGAGGTGTGTCCTGGGCAGCTGCTACCCATGATTTTCTTAACAGCCCATGAGCAGCGACATAGAGGGTATAGAATACACAGTTTTTGGTTCTACTCACATAATGATAAGCTGGTCCCAGCCCCTGTAACCATGACACTCAGAATGAAAAAGTGACTAGGACAGGTGAAATAGGAGAAAAATTGTTATTTGGCGTTACCTCACCTCATTTGTTTAATACGGTTTTGACAGCCAGCTTAGCCTACTATATATTTTCTAAATAGCTCATGTTGCATAACAGGAATCATAACCTAAGGGTTGATTTAATGTAATTTGGGGCAAAGACCATGACATAAGCAATGAGAGCACATGAGTAGCTGAGATGTACATATTTATACTGTAAACTTCTGTAGCTGTGCAGGATTAACACTATCCATACAACTGGATGTTTCAGTCAAATTCCAGAAACATCTGCCTACTTTCAGATACCTGGTTTCAGCAGAGTTTAAAGTAAGAATCTGAATTAGCAACAGCATGAATAGGGATAATTAAATGAGGAGGTTTGGGATTCGCGGGAAGCACATGCTTTGTCGGAGAGAGGTAATCTCCACAACTACATAAGAGAAGGTCTCCTTTTAGATGGTTGGTTTGTCTTAGGCACCTGGAGTTCTGATTTCAGTATATGTGTGAGATTGCAGTGTGCATCATGAAGATACCTTTATTTATTTTTTTTTTTTGACACGGGCTGTTTTCTGCATAGCGGTATCTGGCTTTTTGCTTGTAAAACAATTTCCAGAGGAGGGGAAGAAGTGGCATCATTTTCCATTATGTGCTTGTTTATATGATAAATGTGCTATCTAGAAAATGAAATTTGTGTTCTGAAGCCTTTTGGCTGAGATAGTTTTACCATCAACCTTCATACTACATGGACTCCATGCCTGTTTCTTTGCTGTAGTCAATGTGATGTGTAAAAATTTCTGAGAAGGTACTTTCTGTTCATACGCATAAGACACTAAGGGACAAAAATGCGTAATATTATGCACTGAGTCTGTTTTTCAAGCTATTAGGTGTATCATGTTTGTTCAAACACAGAATATTTGTGCTGTTCTAACTTGAACATTCTTTGAGAGAAAACTTGCCTCTTTTCCATTTTTTTAAAAAAAGTCTCACTTACTGAAATGTAAGCCAAGGCTGTCTAAAAATCTACAAACTTTTCATTTCCAGAATGTCCATATTCTGCAAATTATGTAGGCCACATTCCTTTCTCTGGAAAGTACAGTCCACATATTATTTTCAGTTCTAAGGCTGAGATCCATTTTTGCCTCTTTGAAATAAATTTGCAGTAGTCAGATTTTTTGCTTCACATATTTCTGCTATTTAAAGGGTCTGTGAAACCTTTCTCAAAAAAAAAAAAATCAACCTCGCGTACTGCAGGTGCTTAAGTATCCAATTAAGTATTCTACGTATACAATTGTTCCTCAGTAAGAAAAGGTTTGACCAGTTCACACTTCCTGATAAATGCTAGAGTCAATTCAAATACACTAAGCAGGTGATTCTGTCAATTAACTTTACACAAGAGTAGGGGAAAAAGAAAAAAAAAAAATTCCAACAAAACCCAAACCACACCAAAAAACACATTCTGTTTAGTCAGAAGTAAGGACAAGTAAACAGGGTAGTGGGATGGACAGTGAAGAAAATGAGGGACTGGGGATTTTTGGAGCTGCCTGTACTGATATTTTGCTGTGAGTAAGTGGAGAAAAGGTACTGAGAGACAGCTGGATATAATAATCATAAGGTTAGTACTTTGCTGTGAGTTTTAGTCAACTCTGAGGTAAGTAGAGGCAATTTTCTCTTTCACTCTTAAGAGTTTTTGGTGAAAAAAGTTAAAAAACAAACAAAGCCCCACACTTAAAAAATTACAATACCTGGATAAACACAAGCATGACTGGAGCCTGTGTATTTAACCAGTTAAACCTTTAAATGTCACTTTAGATACCTGCTGAGCACTGGCTTTTTATTGTTATCCTGAGAATTCTCAGAGAGGTCACAGTCTAATTTTGCTGTTTTGTACATAAACCTGACACAGTGATAGTCCCCACCTGAGAAATCTACTGTCCTCGATGTGATCTGTGCTTGTCAGGCTTTCAGTCATACAGGCTTAAGGAGCAGGTCCTTATGTGATCAAATGTATGTAATGCTTGGGAACTAAATATGTTATCTTCTTTTATATCGGAAAAAAGAACTTCTGTTGGTAAAGGGAAGTGGAAAATTATAGGAAAAGAAAGCCTAATTTAATTAACTACAAATATGGTTACAGTTGCACATTTCCTTGCAATGGACTTTCTCAGGAATTTGAAAGGCGTTGTTGAATGCTATATTTTGGGAAGAGAAGCATTCAGTTGGAGAAAAAGTATATAAATTTATACTATTCTTTGGCAAAAAATTATGGACTTGATCTCTTCCTGAGGATCTTACACTGAGAAGCTGCACTGTTAGCAAAAGAACCATGTTCAGCTGTAATTGTAAGCAGCAATTTGGAAAAGATATTTTCTTTACATTGCTTGGATATTAGAGATTTATCCGTCTAGATAAAATCTATCTAGAGATTTTTATTTTATAGCCATTTTTGGACATTTTGGACATCATAGAGGCCTAATTTCCATATGAACAATAGTATCAATAACCTCAATATGCTTCTCATGTTTTCAACACATTCAGCAGTCCCCAAATTTTAATGGTGCTTAGAGAAACTAATGACCACAAATGGATTTGCTTAACCTGATTACAGAAGCTGTTAATATTGGAAGTTGAGAACATTATCTATTACTTCACTGAGCATTTAAAAGTGTGGAACAATGATTTTTGTGCATTGCTTTCAGTATATTGCTGGTATTAAATATATATTTATTGGATAATAGCTCATCTCTGATACCAAGAAAAGTGACTCAGAGTAGAAATTATTTTATTTGAGAGGAGTGATTTTTCCACCATAATACTTTCTTCAATAGTCAGCACTAAAGAATGGACGTTTCTCATATCAAAGTAATTCCAGTGCTTTACTGAACCAAACCTACAGGAAAGAAAACATAAAACTGTTCAAAGTAAATAAGCAGGATTAACTGGTAAAGATTAAGTTGCCTCTGTTAGGGAGCTACCCTGTGGAAAAAAAAATAAATTAAATTTTAAATTGCTCTAGCTTCCTTGAGTTCTTTCCTAATGAGTTACAAAAATACAGTTTCAACAGACATCAGGGAACCACCCAATTGGGCACTAGTCTCTACATTTAATATGCAAGAATGGAGTGATACTTTAGAAATTAAAATTAGAATTCTGCAGCTTGGTCACAGAGAGATACTTGTATAGTTAGACAGTTCAAACAGGGTTCTGTATTCAGTCCCTTGTCTTCATAATGTCCAAGAACCAATAGTAATACTTAAATCAAGATGATCTAAGCAGTGGGATAAATAGTTTAGGAGGACTCAAAGAAGTCTTTGGAACTTTAATGAACATTTTCTCATTCTAATGATTTCTGGTATGTAGATCTGCTACTGGCCATCTGTGTCATCAGAGTCTCAGGCACATATTTCTTCACATGCATGATAACTTGTGGTTGCATTTTTGTTGTTTTAATGTGAGTAAAATGTGACCAACAGTTTCTGGGCTTCATGTCCTCAGTGTAGCCTCTAATTCTTCTGATGTCCAGTTTCAATGTGAAGCACTAGCTGTAAAGGTGATGACGTGAGTGGAAGTCGGAAGACCCTCAGACCCTTGATCAATAGCTGAAGGGCTACACTGTAACAAGTGCACAAAGCAGCCCAGTGTCTGGAGTTGCTGTTGCAAATCTCTAAGCATTGTGTGTGGTTTTCCTAGCTTTGCAGTTCGCTGCTAGACAAATACTCATATCTTAACCCTAATTACAAGGCTTGGATAAGGACGATTAATCATGCAGTATACTTGCCAATATACCAAAGAAAAGGCTTCCTTGATGTATTGCTTTTTGTATTTCCCTTGCCTTGTGAAAGTAATGCAAATATATAGGAATACATATTTTTTATATGTGTAGGAATATAGGTTCAAGAACAAGACAGCTCTTTAATTTTGTTATCAACTGCTTGCAGGTTTTTACTGTGTCATTAATAATTCAATTTTCACATAAAACTTATCAGTAAGTTTTTTGGAAGAGCAGCTAATTTATATAGTTGAGATAAATGTAAAAACAATGTGTATCCCAATGTGTAGTGATGGAGAGAGAGACAAGATGATTTGGTCGGTATCATACAACAGATATTCTCAGTGCTATCTTATGCAACATTCTTTCCTATGTCAAGTGTGAGAAAAATTATTTTTATTTCTAGATAAATGAATTTGCTCTAGAAATGTAAAGACCATTTGTCTTCTTCCCTTCTCATTCTAAAATGACTGTCAGTTCTTCCCTCATTTGCCATATATAGGTGCATATAAAAATTGCTTGCTAAAAAGGCAATACCTGGAATTCAATAATAGATTCCAAAGATAATCTTATTTTGTTTACATGCATGAACCACACTTCCAATCTGTATGATCAAGCAGCAAATAATAGTCTTCTGAAATCTCAAATCAGCATCAATATAGAATATCTACAGAAAAATTCTCTCTCAAGAACTATCTATGCTCAGAAACCAAAGCATAATATAACATCCTTTTACTTGGCTTTCTGTTCAAGTGGGTTCTGCATGGAACTGAACATTTTACTCTACAATAAAGCATTTCTTTTTTGTACGCAGGACAAATAAATTGGAATGCAATAGCGTGGAATATGGGTAATAAAGCCACACATGAATCCTCACCATATTATGCACTCATCATTAGTAAAACCTGCTTTCCATTGTCTCTGCCAAAATAAATTGCTTAAGGAATGGCACGGTGATTAGAAATTTAGGATACCACTCTTTGAATCTTTTTTTAGTTCTAACTGCACTTTATTAATCATCATATTTAATGTGCCTATACTCTAGGGAAAAAAAATGTCATGAAGCTCTGCATAAACATGGAGTTTTATTCCTAATAGTTTAATGTATTTGTTCAAAAAGTCATGTATGATTTGTTCAAAAGTCTTTTAAGTCAGTGATGAGTTAGATGGTCTCCCCAAGTAGAACTGCCAGAAAAGTGTGTGTTTAATTTGTTTTGCTGTGGTGGGTTAACGTTAGGTGGGAGTGGTGACTTCTAACTGCTGAATTGGCTGCTGAAAATTCCATCTGAGAAATGACAGATTCAGATTCTGGTATGAGTGTACTCTGCTGGTTCAAATACTTCCTAAATAATTGACAGGTTGACTTTTAGTTAGCAATATTTATTTATAGCAAGATAATCTAAGTAAAACAGACAAGAATGCACTAAGGAGCAAAAAGGATAAGCTACAATAAATGTCTTACTGCTTCTAATCTATTTTGCTAATTCTAATTTCTGATAGATTTTTTTTCCCCCCTGCTATGTTAGATGCCTCTTCTGCCTTTTAGCCTCAATTGCACCATTTACTTTAGGCTTTAAGTTTTTTTTTTCAAAACCTTCTCAGCTATATGCACGTTACCTAGCCTGATCAGCAACTGAAGCCATGAATTCTGTGGGTCCTGAGATATATCAGTATATATTCTGATATCTCCCATATATGTCAGTTCATAATCCAACGTTTTGAGTAATGGACTACAGTGAAACTACTTTAACAGTTATGTATCAAATGCAAAATAATATTTGCTTTCTACTAGCTCCTACTGGATTGTTGAGAAAGCAACAATCATGTCAATTTTTTTACTTTACACATATCTGGCTGTTGCAGAAGCTAGAAGAATGGATCATGAGGACAGTTTACACTTTGTGTACACTTAGATTGCTGTTAATTTCTGTTTCTTCTCTGATTTCATGATAACATTTTATGTAGGAGATTCTTCATTCTAGTAGTGCCCACTCCAACAGCAAAATTTCTACATCCCAAAGCACAAGCTATGAAAATATTTAATTGAAACCTTTTTTTTTTTTTCTTATGTTACTTTAGTGTAGTATAAAACTTTCTTTAGGAAGGGAAATATTTTCTCTCCAGATAACAATTTCATACTTCTCACATCAAATCACAGAATAATTTAGATTAAAAGGCACCTACATTAGCATCTATCCCAACCCTGTCCTCAGAGCAGGTCTAATTTTAGCAGATTTCCCCAGGCCAAGTGCAGTCAGGTCCTGAACACCTTGAAGGCTATGGGTCCACAACCTCTGGGGTTCTACCTATTCCTCTTGATTGAAAAGTTTCTTTATATCTGATTGGGGTTTTCCATGTTCCAGTCTGTCTCTGCTGCCACTCACCTCCAAGAAGGGTCTGACTAGCTGTTCTCTCCATCCTCCCATCAGGCAGACAACAGAAAGCTGGAAGCTTCCTCTTCCCCTGGCTCAATAAATCCAGTACTCTCCTTTCCTCTTAGTAGATCCCATACTCCAGCCACTCAGCCACCTCTGCAGAAGCCTGGCATATGAGATCCAGCCTTAGTGACACAACTCAACAGCAGTATTTCTACCGCCTATAACCTGATCAGATGAAAAAGTGGTGGAATGCATAGGAAAAATAGTAAATTGGGTGTGTGGCCCTTTGCCTCTTCCTGCTCTCACAAAACAAACAAACAAACAAACAAAAAAACCCCCCAAAAAACCCCAAACAAACAATGGTATTGAAATTTTCTGTCAATTATAGCATTTATTTTCAGTTGAGACCAATAAAACTTGTTCCCCTGGCAGTTAAGCTAAAGCAAGTAAAATTACAGCATTCCCTGAAGAATAACATTTTTCTGATTAAAAAAAAAAGTGGGCCCAGAATGGAGAAGTTATGCATGTTTTTAAGCTTCCTGAGTTCTAAACATTGGTCCAAGGAATTTGCTAAACAGATAAAATTGCATTCATCTTACAGTGAAAGATGAGTGGTGACTGGGGAAAACAAGATTACTTTTTTAATCAGAAAAATTATTAATGTATAGAAAAACTATAAACTAAAAGAAAGACTTTTGAATGATCTTTATTTTACAATTGAAGGGCATTTCTGTATGTACAAGGAAGATTAGTTATGAAACTTTTAAAACACATGGACTATATTTAAATATATCAAGTTTCTTGGAATAATAGTATAAATATTTATTAATTAATGCTACTAATTTCTGTAGCAATTGATATTTTTTTAAAATATTTCTGAAATAAAACTATTTCCTCATAAAATATAATGTAAATGATTAAATATTATTTTATAATAAATATATAACATCATAGTTTGCAAATAGTTATTTCTTCTGCTTTTTATCTTTTCTATCACCTATCCTAATAAAATGTGGGTTGAAAAATCTAATTTGTAGAATGACAAAATGTTCAACTGATGCACTAAGCCCTTAAATTATATGGAACGTAAGAATAATTTTTTTGTTTGATCAAGTTTAATACATCAAGGGGTCTGGCTTCTTAGACATCAAACAAAATAACAAGAAATATCTTTAGAACCTGATTTCATCCCTTAGTTTATTATTGTCTTCCACAAATCTTAATTATTACTGTACTTAAGAAGAGACTGGCACTTATACTAAAATGAATGGCAAATAATATCTTTAAATGGCCTTTTTTTTTCTCTGTAATAGGCTATATGGTATGGAAGAAATCTTTTGTGAACTAATAGCAAGTATCAGCAATTTACAACTGATTAATTACTAAATTAGTATTCAATGATCATTAGAAGTTAAATAAGAATAGCATTTTTCATAGAAGATAATTTTGATATATGTATAACTGAGAAGTGTTTATATTCCCTGATACAGAAACCTGTTATGATTAGATGATAAAATGTAATTTCTTTAGGAGTCCTGTTAGTTCCCATACTTGTGATGCAGACATTATATATTATTGACCAAGTTAAAAATACAAAGCAGCAGTTTTAGACAGCAGCAAAAACTTCCAATATTTCTGTTTCATATCTCTCCTCTTGTTTAAACAAAATATACTGAGAAAATAGGCTTAAAAATTAAACTCTGCAACAAGTGTTTTGTGAGGTTTTTCAAATAACATAAATAGCATAAAACTTGTCTACATAAACATATATACATTTTCCCCAGAACAAAGAGAAAAATAAAGTAGATAATGAAGAAATTTCCCAATGCTGGGGAAAAAAAAAATAATTTTTTTTTACCTGGACTTTTGTTTGCTGAGTTTTGCCCATTTTCCTAAGGTGGAAAAACTTTGTTTCCTATGTAATTTTTAAGAGAAATTTTTATCATTAGCAACTTGAAGAGTAAAAATCTTCCATTTTACAGATAAATATAGGAATCTCGGCAGACCATGAAAAAGAATGACTTTCTCATTATTTTTTTTAAAGAAAGCACCCAATTATCAGCAACAGCACTTACAGTGAACATGGTGGTTCAGAAGGTGGCACTGTTCCCCCTGTCGAGTTTGAATGTTAGTGTGGTGTACTGGGACAGGACGTAGCTGTCATTCAATGGCCTTGCATTAGTTCCTCCCACATCCAATAACACATAATACAAGGAAATGGAAAAACAAAATACATGTTAAGGCTTTATTACTTACTGTTACGAATCGAGTAATACCCTATTAAACTTCCAATTATAGGTCCTAACTGCCTCTCTGTGCTTATAGTCTGCAAAATCACCTTTGTTCACATTACGGAAATACAGACTATAAAATTTCTTTATTAATATCATTTTGAATTCTCTCTGTCATGGTCATACACCTCTGACATGGTCTTTAATGTCCATTCTGCCCACAAATATACACTGAACAGGGTAAAGAGTATCTTTTAATTACTTCTTACCTTAACCCTCTAAACAATTTTGCTGTTGCTTTCTCTACTAAATAAAAGAATATCTACAGTTTTCAGTAGTTTTCAGAAAGGGAAAAATTATCCACTTTCTATATTTCATCAACTGAGAAACTTGAAAATAACAGATGTCAGGGCAGATTGGATTTATTTTTCCAATATGCTTTTAAATAAAGGAATGTGAAACTGTTAATACTTATATCTCAGAAAGCTGGTTATATTTACATGATTTTAATGTTTGGGGTTTTTTTTAACTTTTGAACTGCAGTCACATATGTGAGAGGTAAATGATGTTTGGCAGTATCCCAAGAGAGCCAAGGTGCTACAAGCTTGTAATTTAAGGTGACAGCCATCTTTTATTTTCTATTTTGTGATTTCCTAAATCAGATTCCCACAGGTAAATACAAAATGCAGCTTTTCTACTCACAGTTCAACTTGATAGTCAGATAATTATTATAACAATGCTATAGGGAAAAATAAAGAAGGGTATACTTTTCCTGGAAGAAAAACATTCTAGCCTCCTAAAGCAGTCTTGTTGTTGAACCTGTAGAGAGACATTTTGTTCTTGGCGCAGATGAAAAAATACATGCCAGGTCATTATCTGCAGGCATCTTGAGAATGTGATAAAATGAGATCTCCTAATAAACCAATCTGTAGACATGGTGATCAGAAAAAAATATCACTGTAAAGAGTGACATCCTATTACTCTGAATGTACATCACTGAGTGCTGTGGAGTCACATATAATTTCTTTAACACCAAAGACTTTTCCCATTTGTGTGTTATAATATCAATACAGCTATGGGGAAAAAAAAAAAACCAAAATCAAAAACAAACAAACAAAAAAACCCAAACAGCTGGTCTGCAGCTTTCCTTCTACATCAGACAAATTGTAAGGTTAGCTCTGTCTGCTTATTAGAAAGGACCCTTTCTAATAAGTGGAGTTTTCTAATAAGCGGAGTCTAAGAAGTGAAGTGCAGGGAAGGAACAGCTTGCTTTTTTGTGCTTCCAGATGGTGTTTGTAAATCTAACAGGTGGGGAAGAGAAATGAGTGAGAAAGAAAAATTTTCATACTTGTGAAATGACAAAAATCTGATTAGAAAGTCTTGAGAACATGAATATTGGACAATCTAGGGTTATATATTATACCATGCCTGAGTATAACACCATCTGAGGGCTTAATCCTCCAAAAATACTTGTAACTGCAATGCCCAGATTATCTGCAATTGGAAATACATCAGATGAACACCAGTCAAGAGCCTTGCTGATTACTTCCCATAAACATTTGCACTATTAGGTGTTTTGTTTGAGCCTCATTTTCCTCTGCTCTCCAAGTATGAAATGTTTCTCTGCTACAGAAATAGAAAACATACAGATACAGCTTATTGCATGCTTTTTAAAATTTAGTCATCTAATGTGTTTTCAGGTGTCAAATAACTCTATAGGGGACATAGGGAATGCACCTTTTACTTTGCTTCACGTACATTTTTTTAAGATTTCTCAAAACTTTTAATATGGTGCGTTTCTTTTCGAACTTGCAAGCATGTGGCTGTGATTTTCCAGCTATTGTTATTAGACTACACTGCACACTTGTCTAACTAGGTATCCCTGTAGGTTCAGGTCAATACTTATCTGCTTGCTTCACATCCAACTGTGCTGCTTATCTGACATGAACCAGATTTAAATAAATACAGCAGTTAGTTTATATAAATCATACTTTCCATGTTGCACACGTGCAGATATTGGAGGCAATGGAAAGGAAGCCAGCTTGAAAACTTAAAAGTTAAGCTTTATACTACAAGCTACTCAATTTCTGCATTTCCCAAAGGCATCTGAAAAACAAAAACTAAGGAAAGAGCAAGAGGAAAAAAAAAAAAACTGAAGAGTGTGATAATGAAATGTGTAAGGCTGCAGGGAGAAAACTAGAAGGGCCAAAGCTCAACTAAAACACAACCTGGCTACAGCTGTTGACAAAAAATATTTCTAGCAATACGTGAACATCAAGAGAACTGAGGAGAATCTTCTTTCTTTATTGGATGCAAGAGGAAACAGTGACTAAGGCTGAGATACTTGATGTCTTCTTTGTGTGACTCTTCAGCAGTAAGACTAGTTCTTTCCTGGGTACCCAGCCTTCTGATCTGGAAGACAGGGATGGGGAGCAGAATGAGACCTTCAAAATCAAAGAAGTTGTTAGTGACCTGCTACATCTCTTAGATAGACACAAGTCTATGGAGCAGGATGGGCTACTCCAAAGAATACTTACTGAAGGAGTTAGTGGATATGCTCCCCAAGCCACATACCATCATTTATCAGTTGTCTTGGCTGACCAGTGAGGTCCTAGTGGACTAGAAGTTAGCAAATGTGACATCCCTCTATAAGGGCTGGCAGGAGGATCCATAAAACTACAGATCTGCTAGTTTGACCTTGGCCCTAGGGAAGGTTATGGAGCAAATAATCTTCAGTGCCATTACACCCCATATGCCAACCAAGCGATCAGGCCCAGTCAGCATGGGCTCATGAAAGGTAGGTCATTCTTGACAGTAAGCATACAAGAATAGCATTCATGTGACCCTTCCCCTTTTCCCTAGCAGATCAGTTAAGCTGGAGGTTTCAAAGCAAAATTTTATGTTTAACAGTTACGAGCTAAACCATCTTCCAAAAATTATCCTCACCTATTGTCCTTTAACATATGAAAAAGATTTATGTTTATTTTTTAGTGTTTTATCCTTAAGTCTTTATATTAGAGACTGAAAAGGGTCACTAGACTTTTTCTCTAAAAGAACAGCCCCAGAAGCTGTGAATCCATCAAATTATGTCAAAGCACCTAGAAAAACTGGTATGTAAGTAGTTATATCTGTAGTCCAAAACAGGCTTCTGGCAGGGCTTCAAACTCAAGATATAAATTTCTTCTGACTACAGCAGGTCTGCTTCTGGGTCCCAGAAGCACAACTGCTTTCAAGGCATAAAAGATGCATGATTTTGGTCTCAGTGAAGTGTAAACTTCTAGAGGCTGCACACCTGCAGCCTGCATTCAGAAAGGTCTCTGGCTCATTTGTATTCACAGAGAAATATCAGACTCCTAGATATCCTCTGGGGGAAAAAAAAGGTATATGCTGGGAAAATAAAGGCCCTGCCTCTGCTGCAGGAAAGTATTACACTGATGCTTTTAGAAACAGTGGAAGGATGTTTGTGACCAGCTAGGACGTGTTGTACAACATAAATTCTTCCTATTTTTGTTACAAGCTTTTACTTCTACTTTAGTTGGATTTAAAAAGAAAAACACCTTTTAAGCTAGTATTTCATACCTCACTATCTACAAAGTGTGCAAAGGAAAATGACTGTTTACTTGTTGACTGTAACTTCTTTTCTAATTTTATGTCTTTATATCTTAATCTCAGTGCTTTAGAAAAGAGGCATCATACTGTTTATTCTCACATATGCTCTATGCAGAGATATATTAGCAGCATACTTCTGAATTTTTCAGATTAAGAGACAAGTTAAATGCAAAGTGCCCCTACCAATCATAGAAATTTTATAGGAACTGAGGGATAATTATATCACCGTTCCAGAGTGAGTGTGAGGAACTGTGGTTCTCATTGCTGAAGCAGAGACAATTGCTGTGAACAGCTCTCCACCCTTGCCATTCTACAAGCACTCTGTTTGGGACAGTGGTGGAGACTGATTAGCTTATTTCTGCAAAAACATGTCCATGTGTTGCTAGTCTGGAGCACTAAGAGGAAATTTGTTTCAGTCAAATAAGTGGTAATTTTGTTGTCTTCTTGCTATGTCTGACTCTATCATACTATCAGAGGCTTACATGTACTTATTAATCTGTTTAATAGTATCTATCAGAGAATCATATCTGGTTTCTCCAAAAACATCCCCAAAGCCTGGTGATCTCTTCCGGACCCTGCCATCTTCTTTTCATTTCAGTCCCAACTACCCTTACAGGCCCCCAGAAAAAAAAAAAAAGCCACACAGGACCACAAGGAAAACAAACCCTCTGCTTTCTGGCAAGCTCCTTGTTTCAGGCATATAGCAAAAGACTGAGGTGTGTAGGCATGTTTTTTTACTCAGGCTAAGGATGCCTGTATCATACACTTTATGGGTATCTTTGGCATATAAAACTGATCAAGCAGTTTCACCACAATTTCAACTGTATACAGTAGCGGTCTGCTCTGTGCAGAGACAACTGACACCAAACACAACCCAGGGACTCTTAACACTTGATGATGTGAAGATGTTGTATATGCTGGTGCTAGAAGAGAACTCGGCTTTGTTTCTCTGTCCCCTTGTCAATTCCACATGCCTTTTCATGTTTTTCTCCAAGTCTTTCTTCTTTCTTTCCCACTTCCAGAATGGCCAAGACACCTCCAAATTTGGTGGCAAATTCCCAAAGAATGAACTTCTCCATATCTTTTCTCAAGAAGGGGACAATGTGTTTGGTACAGGCTGAGAGAAATACTTCAGCGATCTCTCTCGCAGCTTCTCCAAAGCTGTTGGCCAGAAGTGAAACTCTTGCTGGTAGAGGGATTTAACGTGCAGAAACAATTCTGGGTAGCATGGAAGTCTGGAAGAATGTAGAACAATTGAAAACTTCCCAGGTAGTAAGGTATACATGTGATGTCTCAGTCTGCCCAAGGAACATGCATACACGCATGCTGGTTTCCCAGATGGCAAGAGTCAGCAAGGAGCTTGTGCAGAGCTCACCGTTCAGGCTCACTGGGACACACAATAGGTTAGCACATTGTCTCTTATCAAAAAATAAAAAATAGACCTTTCCTTTCTTCTTTCCCTTTGCTTACATGTCTTAACCTTTCTTCTTCTCTAGAAGAACAGCTACTGTAACCATGTTGTCTCCTTCAGAAATCTGAATCTGCAGTGTAGTTCACTTCAGGTAGGTTCAGCTACAAAAAATCAACAGTGTAAGATTTCTCACTGGAAATAAAAACATATCCGCATTGTTCTTCCATCACCATCTAAAGCAAAGCAAGATATGTTTTTGAAGTGTGACCACATATTGAAATCACTTTTATATCAGAAACCATAGCCTACAAAGATTTTTTTTTTTAGCTTTTCATTTTGTGATTTTAAAATAATGCAAAATATTCTGTTGTTAGTCTTGTCTATCACCAAAAATTGAGCCTTGAGTTCCTGCCCATCTTTCATGTGCTCAGGAAGGTATATATTCTTTATTAACAGTGTGGTTTTTTTAAGCAATTGCTTTTTATTTGCAGGTTTCCGTATTTCTGAAGCAAAGCAAAACACACATTTTTGTAGTTTTGTGTGCAATGAACCAAATCTTATTTTGAACATTTGAGAAGGGGTTTTTCAAATATAGTGTAATGTCCACAAGTTTTCTCAGTCCAGTCAGCAAAATTAGGTTCTGCTGGAATTATTCCTCACATGAGATTCAGATGCCAGCACTGTAACATTCTAGCAAGCAGAAGAATAATCGTAAACATTATTTTGGGATACTTGTTAAATGAAAAAAACACAATTTTTCGTCATAGCTGTCTTGTCATAATACAAAATGTCCATTCCTAACTGTTAAAAACATGAGTGCTTTTTTTTTTTTTTAAAATATTTTTCCCCCTGCAATGACATTACTAAGACCATAATTCGGGGAGTAATTTTTCATTGTTAATCAATGTAATCCGTTTCTTCTGTGTGGAATTTTCACCTAAAAAATAAGTACCTACCTTGAAATCTTCACCCTCTTCCCTCTACTGATTTTTTTAAAAATATTTTATGCATAATACAAAGTGACAGTATATTTTTAATGAAATATACTTACTATCCTTTGTCACTATATCCCATCTGCAAAGTCCTGCAAATAAAAATAACATAAACATCAATAGGTTTGTTTGTTTTTTTTTTTTCTTATTTCTTCTAGTGATTATTCAAAAGCACTGGCATCAGTATAATTTATGTAAGGGACTAGAGTAACTTTAATTTAAGAGAACATACTTGCTCTAAAACTTAATTTGCTCACCTTCCTTTCAATTTCCAACAATCATCTTGGCTGATCTCTTGTAGGCTTTGAAAAATCTAATTACAGTCCCCTAGGTGTAGGGACATCTTGCTTTTTTTAACCAATCTTTATGTACTGAAAAGCTCCTTACTCATCACTGCAATCTGAATAAACATTAAATAAAAAAACTTGATTATAGCAACATAGGAAAATTTAGTGACTTCTCTTAACATCTTGAACATAGAAAGCCCAATAAATATTTAGTGATTTTTAATATTGTTTTGCTTCAGTCTGTCCAGATGAGTAACACTTCAAGAGACTTAAGAGAACTATAACAAGCACCATAACATTTGAGTTAGACCAGATACTGTCTGAGCAAGTAATTTTTAAGTGATTCGCTTTTTCTGGGTGCTGATTAGTGAAAAACTGAAATAGGAAGAACAACTACTATGGGCAGCAGCACGTACATAATCTGGGTACTACTTGGTGAGAAAACACAAGGTGTCCCTTCCCTGATGAGCACTCCATAGAGTTCAGACAGTATCTTCTTCCCCAGGGTCCAGACATTCTCTGGTGCAGGTATCTGCATGTTTGAGACAGACATCTGGTAGTCAGATGCAGTGGCTGCACTGCCAGCTCTGCTCCCTGCCTACTACTCTGCAGTTTTTGGAGAGCAGGAAATAGGGCTGACTGTTCAGTGGCTGCTCAGCTCCATTCCCCATGTCCTGTTGGTTTGCAGACCAGAAGGGCTTCTAAAAAGCACTCTGGTAATGACTGTGCTGAAAGATAATGGAGTCCTTGTTACACAGGACTCATAAGGGCTGTACTTAGGGTGATAATTGCTGGACTGATAAGCTGGCTCCACTTTAGGATGATTAAATCAACCCCCTAAGCCAAAGCATCCTTTATCAATTTAGCCCCCAGACCAATCAGGGACAATAGCTTCAATGTAACTTTATTTCAATCCCCACTGTATAAATATTCTCTGTTCTGTTCCTATGGGGTGCTAGTTCTCCTGGTTAATCTGCTAGCACCCCATCCTGTGCAAGGTTGTAATAAACATGAGGTCTTTGTGTGTGGAGTGGATTTTGCACACCAGGCAAAGAATCCACATTTGAAAGAAAAACATTTTGGTGACCCAGATGGGACCAAGCCTTGCCCAGTTTGCCTCACTGTACCAATGGGGAGAGGCGGCCTGAGCAGGACTCCAGCGCGCACCCGACTTTTGTCCAGCACTCCCTTCGATTTTGTTCCTGTGGTTAGACAGCGAGCGGCACAAAGGTGAAATGGAAACCCCTGATGTAAAAGTATAGAACTGTGGACTTGACTAGGGAGAACTCGTAGATAATGGAAGGACCTGCAGGACAGAGAGCTCACACCTGTCTTTAGGCCTGGAACGTTTAGCATGTAAATAACAGGATCCAGCTGTTTAACACTTAAATAACAGAAATGAGTTGTCTGTGTAAGAATTTGCAAAATGGAATCCCATTGTGTAGAATCTCCCAGGACAATCTGAAACTGGTTCTGTGGCCACTGTGACAGAATAACTCAGCAATTTATGCCAGGGGCAAAAGCGTGCCGTAAGGGAGACACACAGCCTTCCTCCCTGAAGATCCCACGATGACCACCAGATGGCAACACGCAAGCGTAAAGAGGAGGAAACATGACAAGAAGTACCTGGAACTAATACCCCCTCTACCCCTTCCCAGAATACTAATGACTATGTATGAACTGATATATGAATATGTATGATTCCACCCCATAAAATCCCATCTTTTTGTCTCTTCGGTGTACAAATTCAGAGGAGCGATCCCCCTTGCACCCAGTGCCGCAACCCATAATAAACATACCTGCTTTATAACTCTCTAAGGGTTATACAGTTTGTTTCCACACATCACCAGCAAAATTGAGATATCACACAGGAACTGCGAGTGGCAAATCGCAGCGAGTAGGAACCTGGCTCTGTTTAAAATTTCTAAGAAGTTTGGTTAAGCTGTGCTTTGCAAGTTCCATCTCTTTTTTTGAGCTCGTCTGCTAACAGTGGAACCTGCAGCGCAAGTTTAATTTGGTTTTTGAGCTCCTCTGGTAACACTGGAACCTCTGGTGCATGTTCTCTCTGCTAAAATTGGAATGTCTGATGCATGCTCTCTCTGTTTTTTTGATCTCATCTGGTAAAATTAGAACTTATGGTGTTTGCAAACCTCTTCCTAGAAATCAACATGGGCTCTGGTTCCTCTATCGAGATTTCATCTTGCACTCCTCTAGGATGCATCCTTAAAAACTGAAAAAAAATTTGGTGGGCATCCCCTGAAAAAAAATTAACTACAAAATATTGTTGGCAGTAGTGTCCACTGTATAATCTAAGTGAAGGGGAGAAATGGCCAGAAAATGAAACTCTGCATTACAATATGATTTTTACAATTGATGCTATTTTGTAGATGGACAGAAAGATGGGATGAGGTATATGTAGACTTGTTTTATTTTCATTGTGGAATTCTCATGATGTTAGAAAGAAATGTAAACTGATAGATAATGATGTTACTGGTATTATTGCTTCTGCAGAAAGTGGGATGTTGTTCTGTGTATAACATTGGGAGGGGATGAGTGAGAAGGAACATTGAAGGTACATGAGAGTGATAGGATAAAGTGGGGAATGTGTCTTCACAGCAGGGAGTGGGGGGAAAACACTATGTGGAGAGATACAATCACCAGTGCTCCAAGGTGATAGTCTGGCCACTTTACCTACAAAAAGAATCAAGCAAGAAGAACCCAAGGACTTGAATGAATTTAAACAAACCTAGGTATCTACCTCAAGAAATTTACATAGCCTAAACCTCTGAACTTTGGGAACTAGTACGCATGCTTAATAAACTTATACATAGTAACTTCTCCCAGGGGAGGCGTAAAATGAAGTTAATGAAACATACCATGTATGATGCGAAGGGGGGTACACGTTGGGGGGGATCTGTAGTCGGCGTACCGGGCAGTCTGTACGCTCTGAGTACCTCAGCCAATGGGGAAAGGAGGAGGGAAACTTGTGGCCAGGAAATCAGGATAAAAAGGGGGCTGCATTCCCCAGCCAGACTGAGAGACCCCACCGGGATATGTCCGTGGACTCTCCCTTTATTCGAATAAAGTATATTTTACAGGACTCCTCTGTCTCCTATTGGAATATCGACCTCTGGCAATGGCATTTTCTGCACAAGAGGAACAAGAAAAGCCAGTTCCAGAAGAAGCTGTACAGTTTTCAGTTGACTAAGGAGAGGGAGGTGGAGAGGAAATTATAACCAACCTCCCCCACAGGATAATCGTCTGCACACCTCCACCACCACCACACCTGCCACCCCCAACACAGAACCCTCCCCTCTACATAGTGTGCCATCCCCACCTGACAGTAGAGGAAAAATGAGGTTTTATCCCCTCCACCCTCCCCTATTGCTGAATCATAATCCAGCAGGGGGAAGGTGGAGGGGAGATGTACAGACATTGCTAAAAGTTCTTTTGTTCCCCGAGGAGAAGGCTAGTTTTGGAAAAGGCAGGGCAGGAAAATCACAGGTTAAATGTGAATGACAATCCAGCCCAGTTTATACTGAGAACTGCTCCTGAATGAGACCCAAAGTTAGATGCTGGAAGGGCTATGATTAAACAATATCAACAATTGATTTTATGTGGGATACAGCAAGGGGTACCTAAGCAAAAGAATTTTTCAAATCTATATGATGTAAGGCAAGGACCTACTGAAAATCCTTCTGCCTTCTATGAGAGGATGTGTGAGGCAGCCAGGAAACAGACTGGCTTAGGTCCAGAGGATAAAGAGAATTTTATGTTTTTTCAATACTCTTTTCATCAGGCAGTCTGCCTTGAATATACAAAGAAAGCGGCAAGAAGAAAAAAAAAAAAGTCTGGGGGAATGCCTATCTCTCAGCAAACTGAGATAGGTTACAAGGTCTACAATAACTGAGGGGATGATCAAGAGGAGGAAAAAGCATAAAGACTGAAAGTTGCAAGCAAGCATGATAGCAGCAACTGTTAGAGGGAATTCAGTAGAAAACAGCAGTAGAGAAAGAGGAAGGGGATTTGAAGCCTGGGGATGGGGTAAGGGTGGTCTAGACCTTCAAGCCAGAAGAAGTTAGAAGCTATTGATTCAGACTGAGAAGAAGCAGGGGATGTTCAGTCCAGTAAAATCGTATTATAACAAAGAGTTCAATTTTTCCGGCCATTTATCGTCTTCACATAGATTATACAGTGGCAACTATTGTTGACAGTATTTTGTAGTTAATTATTTTTTCAGGGGATCTCCACAAAATTTCTTTTTCAGTTTTTAAGGATGCATGACAGAGGAATACAAGATGAAGTTTCCATAGAGGAACCTGAGCCCATGTTGATTTCTAGGAAGATGTTTGCAAACACTGGAAGTTCCAATTTTAAAACACCAGCTAAAAAAGAAACAGATGGAACTTGCACCAGAGGTTCCAATTTTACCAGACGAGATCAAAAACCATATGGAATGGGCACCAGAAGTTCCAGTTGTACCAGAGAAGATCAAAAATGAGACAGAACTTGCACCAGAGGTTTCAATTTTAACAGAGGAGCTTAAAAGATGGAACATGCACCAACCTTCTGAACCCTGCCACTTTACTCAGGAAATTTAGCAGGTGTATACTAGATGACCACATTTGAAGGATTTGTCCCCCCCGCGAGATTCCTGACTGGGACCTATTTACATATGAAAGCCATTTCTTTAGTAATGGATAGTGGACAGCTGGGTATGTGGTCATGAACTTAAGGGGAAGACAGATACATTGCTGGAAACTGGAAGGCAGACAAGGCAGCAAAGAAAAGTGCTTCCATGATAGGGGCATTGATCCCTGCAAAAAGAGTTGCAATGGACCAGGCTCCAGTGTATTCAGAAAAGGGATATGGAAAACACACCAAGAAACACACAGAGGAGCTGATGCTGTGCTGGCAGATATTCAGCCGTATGTGGTTGGTCCTGGGATGAAGTGATTAGTGGAAATCATAGTAAAATAATGTCAAGTGTGCTGTCAGAACAACCCAAAGATTCAGAAGAAACCTCCAGGACAAATAAAAACAGGTCAAGTTCCTGGTAAGCACTGGCAGACAGAGTTTTCTGAGTTACCTAGGTGCAATAAATTTAAACATCTTTTGTTATTCACAGATACCTTTTCTGGTTGGGTGGATGCTTTCCCATGTCAAACCAACAGAGACAGGTAAGTAGCTAAGGCATTATTAAAGGAGATAATACCTAGATTTAGGATCCCTGAGGCCATAGCTTCTGCATACCCCCTGGAGAACACAACCTAGTGGGAAGGTAGAACAGACAAATTTCAACACTGTGCCAGGAGACGTGCTTTGCTCTTTGTCCTGCTGAGGGTCTGCATAACTCCAAGGTCTTGAGAGGGAATAAGCCCTTTTGAAATGGTTTATGGAAAACCCTACCCTGTAAACAGTTTGACTGAGAAAGATGTCCAGATGCATTTGTATGGAGATTGTATTCTGACTAAACATGACTTGTCTTGTTGGGATCTACTTTATCCTCTCTCCACAGGTACCTTAATGAGAGGACCACCTGATAGCCCAGTACATACTTTCAAACCAGGACATCGAGTTTTTATTAGGACACGAAAGGACGAACCTTTGAAAGAACCATGAAAAGGGCTGTACCTGGTTTTGTTAATCAGCACGACTGCAGTTAAAATGGAGGGTCCAGGTCCTTGGATTCACTATACAAGAATAAAAGAAGCACTGAAACTTGATCAGAACCAACGGACTTTGACTCCTAATGGGGATTTAAAACTGAAGATTACCAGATATGATTCTCACTGATGAACTGTACTGGTACCCAGAGTTCAGAAAGTGCCTGAATGAATGGGGATGTATGCAAGGGTTCTAGATATTATTTTCTGTACTGATAATAATACCTAAAGTGAAACTAAGAAACAGTTTTTATACAAGAGTGAGACTTACAAGCTTCACAAAATAAGCTCAATAAAATGTGTTACGCAGGACTCAGAACGTCTGTGATTAGGGTGGTAATTTCTGGAATGATAAACTGGCTCCAGGTTAATGATAATGGCTGGATAGATAAACTGGCTCCACCTTAGGATGATTAAATCAAACCCTTAGTCCAAAGCATTCCTAGTCGATTTAGCCCCCAGACCAATCAGGGACAATAGCTTCAATGTAACTTCATTTCAATCCCCACTGTATAAATATTCTCTGTTCTGTTCCTATGGGGTGCTAGTTCTCCTGGGTCCTCTTGATATCCCCCTGCCACCCCCCCATCCTGTGCAAGACTGTAATAAACATGGTATCTCATCTCTGTGTGCGGATTGGATACTGCACACCGAGTAAAGAACCTGCTTTTGGGACAAGAGCAGCTCAAAAACCCAACACAACATGCACCAGAGGTTCCAATTTTACCAGACGAGCTCAAAAGTCAGATGGAACCTGCACCAGAGGTTCCAATTTTACCAGAGCAGGTAAAAAAAAACAGACAGAACTTGCACCAGACATTCCAGTTCTATGAGAGGAGCTCAGCATATGAAGGAGTTTGAGCTGCTTTGGAAGTGATTGGTACTGAAGCACTGCTCCTCTTGGTGCCACAATTACTAGTACTAGGCTGGATATTCAAGGGGAAGTTGCCTTCCACTCATCATGCCACTGATGCTACATGGAGTAAATGGCTTGCTTTAATCACACAGAGAGCTCAAATAGGGCACCCCAATTGCCCAGGAATCTTAGACGTGATCATGGATTGGCGCCAGAAGGTAAAGACTTTGGAATGCCACCAGAAGAGGCAGTGACACATGCCGAGGAAGCCTCACCATATAATCAATTATCAGATCATGATAAGCAATATGCTCTGTTTACTGATGGATCTTGCCATCTCCTAGGAACTCACCAGAAGTGGAAAGCTGCTGTGTGGAGTCCCACAGGATGAGTCGCAGAAGTAGCTGAAGGAGAGGGTGAGTCAAGTCAGTTTGCAGAGGTGAAAGCCATCCAGCTGGCCCTGGACATTGCTGAGCGAGAGAAGTGGCTGGTGCTCTATCTCTATACTGACTCCTGGATAGCAGCAAATGCTTTATGGGGGTGGCTGAAGCAGTGGAAGCAGAACAACTGGCAGCGCCGAGGTAAGCCTACCTTGGCTGCCACTCTGTGGCAAGACATTGCTGCTTGGCTAGAGAAGCTAGTTGTAAAAGTACGTCACGTAGATGCTCATATACCTAAAAGCCGGGCCACTGAGGAACATCGGAACAAGCAGCAAGTGGATCAAGCTGCCAAAGTGTTCCAAACAGACTTAGACTGGAAACATAAAGGTGAACTATTTTTAGCTCAGTGGGCCCATGACACCTCAGGGACATCAGGAAAGAGGTGCACCATACAAATGGGCTGGTGCCCAAGGGGTGGATTTAACCATGTATGCTATCGCACAGGTTACCCATGACTGTGAAATGTGTGCCCCAATCAAACAAGCTAAACGGTTAAGACCTTTGTGGTATGGGGGATGATGGTCACAATAGGCATGGGGAGGCCTGGCAGATGGATTACATCACACTGCCTCAAACCCGCCAGGGTAAGTGTTACGCGCTTACCACGGTGGAAACAACCACAGGATGGCTGGAAACCCATCCAGTACACCACAGAACTGTCCAGTACTGCCCGGAACACCATGCTGGGCCTGGAAAAGCAGATCTTGTGGTGACACGGTGCTCCAGAAAGAATCGAGTCAGACAATAGGACTCGTTTCTAAAACAATCTCATAGACAACTGGGCTAAAGAACATGGTACCGAATGGGTGTATCACATCACCTATCATGCACCAGCCTCAGTAAAACTGAACAATCTAATGGGCTACTAAAAACTACTCTGAAAACAATGGGGGGGTGGAACCTTTAAAAACTGGGACAAGCATTTAGCACAAGCCACCTGGTTAGATAACACCAGAGGATCCATCAATCGAGCAGATCCTACCCAATCAAACCCTTTACATACAGTAGAATGGGATAAAGTCCCTGCAATATATGAAAGGAATTTGCTGGGGAAAACTCTGTGGATATTCCCTGCTTTGGGCAAAGACAAACCCATTTGTGGACAAAACCTGGACATACTTGGTGGGTGATGATGAAAGATGGTGAAGTACAATAGGTACCTCAAGGAAATTTAACTCTGGGTGAAAATACTCCATTTTAAAGCTATATGTTAATTACAGAATAATAACAGTATTTCGTAAGTGTCTTCCAGGATAACATCGCAATGATGACAGGAGCTAGCTTCATCAAGTGGTGTCCAGTAACTTCCTGGGATGAATCTGCAACCTGCGGATGCAAACCATGATGAACTCCATAACACCTTTCCTGCCCTGAGAGACTGCTATGATAGATGGAAATCTGCAATCAAGAACTTAATGAACTTTCCTATAGAAAGAAATTGTAACTTAGGGATAGATATGATGTCACTAGTATGCTTTAAGTGGTTGAATGTCCTGGTTTGGGGTAAAACAGAGCCGGTTTTGCTCAATGAATTCAACTTCTTAGCTAAAGTTCTTCTAATTAACTGCCTTGTCTGAAGTTAGCAGCGTTTTCACAAACTATCTGGTTTTAGCACTGATAACGCTTCATGTTTAGAGTTACTGCCAGTGATTGGTATGCAGACCAAGGCCACTGCTAAGCTCATATCCCCCACAGAGTGGGGTAGAGAGTACCCCGCACCTGCAGGGAGAAGTGGGCAGAATAACTGACCCCCAGATTCACCAATGGGTGTTCCATCCCATAGCCGTCATATCCCGTAAAAGCTGAAGGATTGGAAGGGACAAGCCCTTCCGTCACCCATTCTGTTAGTTCTTCTCTCTTCTCCTGGGCTGCTGGCTG
>NW_008627665.1:29319-33407 GCF_000691845.1 Merops nubicus
GGGAGGAGGTCATCCATTCTGCCTTTGATCCCGAGCCCTGTGTTCCTGAACTGAGTTCCAGAATCCAGCTCCTGTACCCAGACTCTGTCTGTGGCTGAGACCAGCCTGGGACCCTCTCCCTGGGGGCTGCTCCCCAACCCGGGGGGCAACAGTGCCATCAGTAGGGAGTTGGGTTTGGTACTAATTTTGTATATATCTGCACATATTCTATTTAATTATCATTATTACAGTTATTATTATTAGTGGTAGTATTAAAGCTGTTTTCTAATCAATAAGTCTCTCTCCCTTATTCCCTTTCCCTTTCGGGTTTGGGGGAAGGTGGTTAACAATCTGTTACAGTTCACGGGGGACCCTGACCCCAAACCACAGCACAAACTGAAAAGAACAGACTGATCTTTCACCAGAGGTTCCAGTTTTGCCGGAGGAGCTAAAAAAAACCAGACAGAACCTGCACCCGACATTCCAAGTTTACCAGACCAGAACAAAAAAAACCAGATGGAGCTTGCACCAGAGGTTCCAATTTTACCAGAGGAGCTCAAAAACCAAACAGAACTTGCAAGTCACAGCTTAACCTATCTTCCTTGAAATTTTTCACCAAAGTCTCATTCCTACTCACCGAGATTTGCCACTCACAGTTCCCGTGCGGTATCTCGATTTTCCTGCTGTTGTATCGTGGTGCTGCTCACCATCTGACCTCAGGAGGGAAGTCCAAAGGAGTCCCCAGAGAAAAGTCGGGTGCACGCTGGAATCCTGCTCAGGCTGCCTCTCCCCGTTGGTACAGCAAAGCAAACTGGGCAAGTCTTGGTCCCATCTGGGTCACCAAAATGTTTTTCTTTCAAATGTGGATTCTTTACCTGGTGTGCAAAATCCACTCCACACACAAAGACCTCATGTTTATTACAACCTTGCACAGGATGGGGGGCTAGCAGATTAACCAGGAGAACTAGCACCCCATAGGAACAGAACAGAGAATATTTATACAGTGGGGATTGAAATAAAGTTACATTGAAGCTATTGTCCCTGATTGGTCTGGGGGCTAAATCGATTAGGAATGCTTTGGATTAAGGGTTTGATTTAATCATCCTAAGGTGGAGCCAGTTTATCAACCCAGCCATTATCACTCTAACCTGGAGCCAGTTTATCATTCCAGAAATTATCACCCTAATCACAGACTTTCTGAGTCCTGTGCAACACCAGGGATTTAAAGCTGAAGATTACCAGAAACTATCCTCACTGATGAACTGTACATGTACCAAGAGTTCAGAAAGTGCCCGAACAAATTCAGGAGGTACTAAAGGGTTCTTGATAGGTAATATTATCGGCATACAAAATAAATGAAACAAAGCAACAGGTTTTTATAGAAGAGTGAGACTTATAGGCTTCAGGAAATAAGCTCTGTAAGTCTCCAAGGGGGGAACTGTTACACAATTAATTTCTTTCCTGTGTGCAAAAAGAGAAACAGGGTTATAGTCTTTCTGGTCACACATTGGGAATAAGCTGCAGTTTTGCAGTATACATGGTGCTCATCACAGATGACGAGTCTCTGCTTTTACCTACATTACTCCTCCTGCTGTCAGCTCCCCACAGAATCCACCTCTTGACTCTGAGGCTGGTTGCCTTCACACTGGGCAACAAGGACACTGACTGCTCTGGACCCTGCCCCTGCCAGCCACCAAGTCCCCTGAGTCACTCAATTACTTTTAATCACAGACTTGGATTTGCCACGTGGGGTTTTCTGATCTGAGTGTTAGACTAATTAGCAAAAGGAGCACAGTATGCAGGTTACAGCAGAACACAGCTCTGGTTCCCACAGCATTGCTGCCTGAGAAATCCAGACGTCCAGAGCACAGCTTCTTTCTCCGTATAGCTCATGAATACACTGTAACATGCACATTTTGATGAGTTATTATCTCCATCTTGCATCTGTAAAGCATTTAAATTGGTTAATGACTTCAGCTATACACTAAGCATGAACGCCAGTACTTGTCATTAGCAACCTCATGCATTCAGTTTATGCCACATATCTTTAAGTACTATGTTTGAACATTATTTCCTATGTGATACTTCAGGTGTCCTGCATAGTTAGTGCTGTGATGGACTGCAGAGATTCTGCTCATTAGTCCTTTATCAAGCTGTTTATCAGTGACACTCCCAGGCACTCTGGTGGTTCTACTGCATAGCTGTAATAGTTAAGACTCCCTGCTTTCCAGGCCTGCATGACATTTCTTTAGCCTAAATTCTGAGGCCATATTTCTCAGAATCAGCTTATTATCAGAAACATAATTTTAGGTATCTTGCACACAAGCCATTTCTAGAGTCGCATGTGCTCCTGGAGCAAAGGCTGAGTTTTGCTCTTGAATAATCAGATGAGTCTTAAGACTCAGACAACCACCTACATCTCTGTTTCTCCTCTATTTTGGTGGAATCAATGGGAATTGAACCTTTCCAAATCTGGACCTTCCTCCTGATCCTACAGGATTACAGAACATACAGGCAAGCTCAGAATTTCTTCCTCAGAACTCAACCCTACAAATGCTATGGCTCTCAGAGATGTGCTTCGGTAGAATCAGTTAAAATGGTTTCAGACATTATCACTTTCCAGGTTTAAGCTCTGCCTCCTGGCTAGATATTGCTGTAAGGAATATTTAGGTTAGAGGTGAGCTTAGTTTGTACTGAGATAACAGACTATGAATTTGAGTAGCAGAGACAAACACGCATCCTTTTCTACTGTGAAGAGGGCAAGCTCTGTGAAGTATCCTGGCATGCCTTAATCTCTTGAATTTATTAATTTAAATCCACCAGATATTACTTGTCAGAACTCTCAGACACTCAGTTTTACATGGTTGACTTTCTTTGTTGTTTAGGGCTACTTGTTTGCACTTACTTACCTAGACCCGCCTGGCATGAATGCTGAAGTTGTCTGCTGGACAGTTTTGGTGTGTTAAATTTGTCTGAACTCTTTGAAGGTGTCAATACTCAGATTCATCAGAAAAAAAAAAAAAGTAACCTTGTTTCCAACGTTGCCTTTCAGAATTGTGCCCATTTCCCCATTTTCTTTTCATGGCTGTGCATCTGGCCAGAAGTCCAGGGATGCTGGAGGCATTTAACTGTATTGGCAGCCACACTCACACAAAGGGATCTGTCTTTTAGAAATTTTTTCTTAACATACAGGGAAAACTGAAGGCTACTGAGGGCTTGTTTGTGAGATGGGGAGGCAGTAAGGCATTTATTAGAGGTTGTTGCCTACAACAAAAGTAGATTGGCCTGTTTCCACAACACCCATGCAAAATTTACTGAAATTAACATGAGTCATTTAATGGATTTCAGAGCATTTTTAAGAAACATCTAAAGGCACAGCAATACAACTGAGCATAACTGACAGACAAACTGAGGTGGCAGCGACCAACTGCCACTGTGTAACATCAACAAACGTTGGATTAAATGACATGCTCAAAATAAAGACACACTTGAGCAAACAATCGACTTACATTTTCATTAACTAGCGGTAATTGTACTAACTACAATTTATGTTGACAGTCAGACAAAACCGCAGTGTTCTAAATTTAACATTGTAAATTACAGTACAAAAAATATTTGCTATGCTAGGAATGTTTATTTTCTTACTAACTAGCTTATTGTTTTCAAGCACTACATTCGCAGTATTGCCACAGCATGGTAGAGGCGTGGTGCAGAGGCTGGATATCTCACCAACACCCAAAGTCCAAAGTACAGGAGCAGAACTGGTTTCCAATCTTACCTCCGAGTGTGAATTAACAGCCCTTCGTCATTTGTGAAGCGTGGTGCCTCAGAAGACCGCAGCACCTGCCCGGTAGCCTACCCGACCTGCTCGAAGAGCCAGACCCGGCTCCCGCGCTGCGGGCTCCCTGTGACGAGGTGTGGACGCGTTTCAGTTCCCCTCAGCACGTTCAGCGCTGCGAAACTCACGAAAGCGCTAAAGGGATGCTTTATAAATTAACTTCAGAGCTCTGACCACCGGAGCCCCTTTAACCCCATCGCCGCTGCCCGCCTAGCCCCCCTGGTGCGCTCCCGCGGTGAGGCGCTGCCGCTCCACCGAGTCCGGCGACGCG
>NW_008627666.1:0-732 GCF_000691845.1 Merops nubicus
CCAGAACTGGACACAATATTCCAGATAGGCACACAGTATTGCTGGCATGGGCCAACCAATTCATCTACTTTTGTCCCTGGCTGTTTTTCCAGGGCACTGTTGCCAATGAGTTGGCATGTGACGGTGCACGTCATAGAAATGTCTGCCACACAGATGCTGTGCATTGGACTTCATCTGGACCTGTAGGTAACTACTTGTCATGCAGATAGCCTTAAATCACCTCCAGCACAGCTAATTCCCTCACGGAGAGAGGTACTGGATACCTCTCTCCATGGTGGTCCCCTTGCCTAGGTGACATGTAATATCTTCCTTGAAGGGGTGCCTTTCCTTTATGCCTGACAGGAGTCTGAGGGCTTGTGTCTGTTTTACAATCACCTTTCAATGGTTCCTTCCCTGGACAGGGATCCCAGCTGCTCTTGGGATCCCATGCTGCTGTCTCTCTAATTCCCATTCACCGGCACTGTTATAGAATCATAGAATCCTTTAGGTTGGAAGAGACCTCCAAGATCATCAAGTCCAACCATCAAGCCAACACTACTAAGTCCTCTGCAAAAACAGAATCAGAATCAGAATCTGTCAGGGTTGGAAGGACCACAAGGATCACCCAGTTCCAACTCCCTTGCCATGAGCAGGGACACCTCCCATTAGATCAGGCTGCCCAGAGCCTCATCCAGCCTGGCCTTAAAGACCCCCAGGGATGGGGCCTCAACCACCTAACAAGTAGCTGTCAAC
>NW_008627666.1:1627-21754 GCF_000691845.1 Merops nubicus
TCCAGTTTGGAGACCAGGATGTCGTGGGGCACAGTGTCAAAGGCTTTGCTCAGGTCCAGGTAAATGACATCAGTTGCTTGGCCCTTGTCAATTAATCTTGTGACCTTATCATAGAAGGCCACTAGGTTTGTCAGGCATGATTTGCCCATGGTGAAGCCATGCTGATTGTACACAATCAGCTCTTCACGAGGCTACTGTCTCAGCAGTGCCTCCAGGAGGATCTGCTCCATGACCTTACCGGGCACAGAGGTGAGACTGACTGGCCTATAGTTCCTTGGTTCTTCCTTCTTACCCTTTTTGAAAATGGGGGTTATGTTTCCCCTTTTCCAGTCAATGGGGACTTCACCGGACTGCCATGACTTTTGGAATAGAATAGAGAGGGGTTTAGCAACCTCATCTGCCAGCTCTCTCAGTACCCATGGGTGTATCTCATCGGGTCCCATGGACTTGAACATTTTCAGGTTTTTCAGGTGATCATGAATATGCTGCTGTTATCCCAGCATCAAAGCAACCAGGTGATGTGTTTGCCTGGATGATGTCTGAAATCCTTTTGCATCTCTCACAGCTCACTCAGAGATAGGAACTGGGTGATCACCTCTGGTTCTTCCTCCTGTTCTTGTGATGACCCTGGTTCATTGTGATCCCTTGCAGAGCAAACTGATTTTTTTCTTGGTTTTTTTTGTATTTTTTGTGTATTTCTTTTTCTGTGTAGGGGCAACTGATACCAACACAGGTTGGTTCCCTGGTTTAGCAGCACCTGCCAGCCTGTCTTTAGGTCCATAGAACTTCTCTTCCCCTTGAGGGCACTGAATAGTGGTGAAAAGGACCAGTAGGCTTGGGCAAAACCCCAACACATTGGAGTGATTTGCGTCTCTTGGAAACTGGCAGATTGACGACATAGTTTTTCCAAATATTTTACTAGTTTATCAGTATTCTTCAGTTGTTCAGGGATGAAATTCCAAAACACTGGAGACGACCACTGGCCTAGGCACTAGCCTGTACTCCCTAACATGCCTTACTACTCATAATTATCCAGCCCCAGGGCAGAACTCTGGGTGATATTCTTGCAAAAAAAATGTGTGTGACCCTAAACCTGGGGGGCCTGGAGCACATTCAGAAGACATAACACTGAAATCAAGCTAGCTGGGACATCTCAAGGAGAACCAAAATTCTCAAAAGCTGAGAAAGTCCACTCATCTGTCTTGCTTGCGTTTGGGTGGGATTGGGTGGAATGATTAATAAATGGCAGTGCTACATACACATACCAGCTTAACCTCATGACCAATGATAGATTATAAATTGACAATATCCAACACAAGAACATGATAGTCCTGACTCATTTCCCTGAGAACATAAACACCACCACATGGAATACATAGTGTATATAAGTATTTATGTAACATCATCACGCAAGCAAATGGACCAACACTGTGAACATCCACTATTTAACTAATATAAGAAGTGAATATAACAAAATTGCTTTAACATGCATTTGTCAGATTTCGTTGTTATCTCAACTCTTCATGCCCTGTGTTGGGCACTAAAAAAAGGACTGTTGTGGTTTAGTCCCAGCTGGGAGCTGAGCACAACTTGGCCACTCACACACGCCCACCCCCACCAATTCCCAGTGGGACAGGAAAGAGTATAGAGAGAAAAAGGCAAACTCCTGTGGGCTGAGATAAGGAGAACTTAATAGAACAATGTAAGACAAGAACAAACAACTGAAATAACAATAACAGTAATGAAAAAATATATTAAGTAAATGATATAAAACACACTGACTGCCTCGACCTGCACCAGCTGCCCCATGCCAGAGACCTTCATACACCCCACCCATCCCTCTCTAGATTCTTATAAAGCATGCGTGACATCACTATGATATCAAATATGCCATTGACTGGTTTGGTTTTCTGTCCTGGCTGCGGCCCCCTCCCAGCTTCTGATTAAAATTAACTCTATCTTAGCTAAACGCAGGACATTCCTTCAAAGTTAAAAAATTCTGTGACAGATAAAAGCAAGGCTTATGAAGAGAGGGAATATCTTTTATTAGACCACGTAGAAAAGGTGGGGCTTCCACCACCTGTCTGGGAAACCTATTCCACTGGTCTATCACCCTCATTTTGAAAAACTTTTTCCTAACGTCTAAAGAACTTAGGAGGCAATCTGACAGAGAGCAGCCCTGTGGAGAGGGACCTTGGAGTCCTGGTGGACAACAAGTCGTCCATGGGACAGCAGTGTGCCCTTGTGGCCAGGAGGGCAAATGGTATCCTGGGATGCATTAAGAAGAGTGTGTCCAGAAGAACAAGGGAGATCCTGCTCCCCCTCTGCTCTGCCCTGGTGAGATCTCACCTGAAATATTGTGTCCAGTTCTGGGCTGCCCATTTCCAGAGAGACAGAGATATACTCGAGAGAGTCCAGTGAAGGGCTACAAGGATGACTGGGGGACTGGAACATCTGCCATATGAGGAGAGGCTAAGAGACCTGGGGCTTTTTAGTCTGGAGAAGAGAAGACAAGACTTAGGGAGGGATCTAATTAATGTACCTAAATATATGAGGGCTGGGTGTCAAGAAGAAAAAGAACAACCTCTTTTCACCTATGCCCTAAGATAGGACAAGGGGCAACAGATCCAAGCTGGAGCACAGGAACCACCTCAACATGAGGAAGAACTTCTTTGCTGTAAGGGTTCCAGAGCACTGGAACAGTCTCCCCATGGAGGTTGTGGAGTCTCCTTCCTTGGAGACTTTCAAGACCCATCTGGATGTGTTCCTGTGTGACCTGCCCTAGATTAGATGGTCCTGCTCTGGCAGGGGGTTGGACTCGACGATCTCTGGAGGTCCCTTCCCACCCCTAACATTCTGTGATTCTGTGAACTGAGTAAATAACAATATTATACAATATTATGTTGAATAATAATTAAAGAGTAGTTAACATTCACAAAATAAAGAAGTTATTAGCAGAGAAAGAAGACAACTAGTACTAACAAGTTAATGCTTGCACTGCTCAGTCGTCTGATGGTAGAGATGAGTGAGTTGTCTCATTAGCATGTAAAATTATATTATTAAATTAGCAAGAGCACGCAAGCGAGATTTTCTGGCATTGTTACTTTTAGACTTAATCTTACAGCAGTTTTAAACAACCAGTGCATCTTAAATTGCAGTGCATTCCACTCTCCCTCTGTGAACTGTGTACAGTCTGAAATGCCAGCCCTACCACACAGTTTTCTCTAGGCTTGAAAGCTGACCAGTGACTGAGAAGCATGCTCCTTAAAAAGAGTAATAACACAATACTACAATTCCAGGTAACCATCTGCTCTGTGGAATGGCCAACATAAACTTATTTCCATCTATGGCTCATTATGACAAACAACATGGACATAAAGCAGGTTCTACAAAAGACTTAATCTCTGCCCAACTGTGGACAAGACTGTGTGTGGGAGCAACCTATCATGTTTACCATGGACTAGATACAAAGAGAGGAAGTACATGAAGAAATTAAACTACAGCAGGCTGAACTGATCTTCAGCATAGCAATGAATGGCTTCCTATTGCACTCAGCCTCTGAGTTTCTGAGCAGAACATATAACTAATGGCAGATGATCTCGCTGAAATGTGGGAGGAGAGACAAACGAAAGAGAATTCACATTTGTGGAGACTTGTACTGAGGTCATTCCTTATTTAGTGGAGAAGATAACTGACTATAGAGTGTCAATAGGGAGAAGACATTGAGCATCTGGCAATACCAACTCTTCTCTCTCTGCTCTCAATTTATGTTGAGAAACAAAATTTCCCATAATGTAATTCCAATGGTGATATTCTCCATTTTGAGGAATCTGGTTCCATGACACTTCCAAATGATGGAGACACAAGAAATCACCATGGACTTTTCCTTCATGGTCAGTTACATTCATACTGGGTTGTACATACATATCTATCACACTGTTTTCTGCTGGTTTTCGTCTCCCCCTCCACTTTCATGTTAGGTTCAAAAATCTATCAACAGGAAGGAATATTATTCAGTTGTTAAAGCAGTTAGTTGTATGTCATTGCCAACAGTTTGCTGCAGTCATTTATGGATGGTCTGGCAACCACCATAAGTCGTAATCCTTCCTTTGCTGATGTCAGGCAAGCAAGTGATAATATACAGGGTACATGCAACAATTACAAGAAGACAAATTTCTGGGCTGTTAAATTTGATTGCCTCACTACTAACTTGTTGTATTTGTGCCTGACTGAGTTTTGGCCCACACCACACTCTTCCAAAAAACTGCAAGGCAGTCTGGGTATCCGTGCAAGCTGCAGGTTTTTTTCAGTAGGCTCTTCTGAAATGCAAGAGGGTTTAATAGGACTCGCCTATGCCAATTAGCCTCAAGTCAGAGAAGGGTACTGGGCATGTTCATGTTCCTACTTTATTTAATAGCTACAGATAATTAATATTAATTCATATTTATACGGCATACCCTACAAATTTTATGATACCTGGTGCTATAGAGCAGTTCACAGGCAATATGAATTGTTTCCAGAGTTATTCCAGTACATAAGGGCAAATGGATAAGGGAAAGTATGCAAAATGGAGCAGTTTCAGTCTTTAGCTTGAATCTAGTCTCTGCTTCCTCACATGGATCCTTTTTGCCAGGAGTATATTGCATGACCCTTGTGATAGCAAGAAGAATGAACCCAGCCTTTTTGAATGGGCCATACAATTTTAATTACAATGTGACTATTGAATGAGCAAACAGTGCAAGGATTTCCTGAAAGCTAAATCAACATGAAGGATGTAGCTCAGTTTCCAAATAGGAGTTTTTCCTTGCTTGATTCTCTGTAGATATTTAACTCAAACTTCTTCAGTCTTGAGTTTAAGTGTATTCTGGGGTGGATGATGGTTTTTTTTTTACAGCATCCTCTGCTAGAGCTCTTCCACTATGTGTAAGCACAACTGTGCCTCTCAAAAGTAAGCGAGAAAGCATCAGAAAAGTACAAGTAGAGGTTTGGGCTTTTTTTCTCATTTGAGCATATGCACCAAAATTAAAACTTTTTCCTACTAATATTTCTTCAAAGTTGCACCTGAACTGTACTTTCTTTTGCTATGTTTCCCTGTCTTATAAAAAAGATCTAGTAGATCTACTACGGGAAGAAAAAGGTAGGTCTATCTGATTTCTCCTTAAAGCACCAATAATGTGGATAGAAGGTCAACTCTAACAATATCCTACTACACTTCCTATATTGCTTGTAGAAAGGGACAGTTTGTGATTCTTTCAAAGGCTGCTCCTCAGTCTCATACACTCAGATTAGAGGGTGAGAGGCTAGAGAGCAGCACTGTGGAAAGAGATCTGGGGTTTTGAGTTGATGGCAAGTTTAATATGAGTCAACAGTGTGTCCTGGCAGTCTAAAGGGCCAACCGTGTCCTGGGTGCACCAAGGACTGTATAGCTGATTGAAGGAGATCATTGTCCCTCTCTACACTTCAGTGGTGCAACCCCATCTCGAGTACTGTGAACAGTTTTGGGCTCATCAATGTATGATGGATATCAGACTATTAGAATGTGTTGAGAGGAGAGTGATCAGTGATAACAGTTTGCAGGGATAGGAAGAGGGTAATAGGTTAAAACTGGAAGAGGGTAGATTTAGATTAGATATAGGGAAGATGTTCTTCACTATGAGGGTGGTGAGACACTGGAACAGGTTGCCCAGGGAAGCTGTGGATGCTCCATTACTGGAGGGATTCGAGACCAGGTTGGATGGGGCTTTGAGCAACCTGGTCTAGTGGGAGGTATCCTTGCTTATGGAAGGGGGTTTGGAACTAGATGATCTTTAAGGTCTCTTCCATCCAACACCGTTATATGATTCTGTGGTTCTACGATTCTATGATTCTGTGACCAAGATGGTGAAAGGACTCAAGGGCAAGACTTACAAGGAACAGCTGAAGTCACTTTGTTCAGCTTGAAGAAAAGAAAGCTTAGGGGTGACCTCATCACAGTCTACAACTTCATGAAAGAGAGCAGCAGAGGAGTAGGTGCTGTTCTTTCTCTGGTGACCAGCAATAGACTCAAGGAAATGGAATGAAGCTGTGTCAGGGGAAGCTCAGTTTGGACATCAGGAAAGGGTCCTTCACTTAGAGGGTGATCAGTCACAGCAACAGGTTCCCCAGGAAACTGGGCACACCATCAAGCCTGTCACAGTTCCAGGAGCATCTGGACAATGCTCTTAGTCATATGGTTTAGTTTTAGGCAGTCCAGCATGGAGCAGGGTGTTGGACTTCATGTTTCTTCTGGGTCCCTTCCAACTACAATTCTGATTGTGTTCACATCATGTGGAACACAGGTGAGACCCAAAATAAAAGATTAGCATGGACATATAAAGACAAAATTAGAAAACCAACACACAGAAAAAGAGGGAATTAGCAAGAAACATAAAGGATATCATGGGATCATTTCAAAAGCCCATGTATGTTATGAGAAAATATACTTATTTACTCTCTCCATGTTATTGGCTTCAGATTTCTAAGGTCAAATTGCCCTGCATAAAATCCTCATAATCTGATCTGTCAATTCACACACCGATAGCTTAAAACAAATGTTCTTATATGTGATATGAAAAAAAAAAAAAAAATCAAGTTTTCTGTTCTTTCCTGTGCAATACACTCCATGAAATTAAATATTTTACATCCAGATATTATAATTCTAAACCAATACAGCATTACTTTGCATTCATGAAATAGAATATAAGGCAGAAAACTGTTAGTAGACAGTAGACTTCATGTGGGCATTGTAGATTTCTGCTATCATAGAGTCATCATCATCTTTTCTGTCTGTTATTAAAAAATAATAACTTTGCTTTCTTGGACAGGCAACTCCTTTCATTTTTATTTTTTTTTTAGTGATACAATGTCTCATAGGAAAGCATGAATATAGGACGTTAAAATACTGAAAGTTCACATACTCTAGTCCCCCAGTCACCCATCCTCACAGCACCACAAAACTATTGTGCTTTACAGAGCATGAAATCATGCTTTCCTTTCACTTTTCTACCTTTATTCTTTTTGAGAATTTTATCTGCACATATTCATATTGAAATAGTGTGCATTTTTTATGAAGACTAATATAGTGGATGGTATATCCATGAGATAGCATCAGAATGGCATCCTTTCTCCTCTGACCACAGCTGTTTAGATTGTGTTAATCCATCTAACAAATATGAATCTAACCTCAGTCTTTCAGATTTTGAGCTCTGGGCATAAAGGACCCTTAAAAAGTAAAAATGAAAGGTTGTCACAGATGTATTCAAGATTCACTTTTCTGACAAACTGTTTATGACAGACTACTTCTAAAGAGCTATCAGTCAACAATGGAAAGTATGAATGACTTTGGCAGAATTCAGTTTTCAGATCCCAGCTTCAAAGACTTTCATGGAAAATGTTTTGAAGGGAAAATTAATAAAAACTACAAGGAAAATTCAAAAACCTGAAAAACTCATTCAGAGTGAAATTTTCTACTTACTTGCCCTCTGCTTTAAAAGATTAATCTCTGCTTTTGTGTGTAAAACCACTTTGGGAATTCAACCTCAACTTCACCCATGTGGAATCTCTTTAGTGATCACAGAAGATAGCAAATGCATTGAAAACAGCAAAACAGATTCATCTCATTTACCAGACTGGGAGAACTCCAACAAAACAATAGAAAAAGAAAGCTTTTTAAAATACAAATTATAGACAAGACATTAATACTACTGGAAATAACAGGAAAACCACAAGAAAACTTGATCATATTTTGACTCCTAAACCAACAGACTGGTTTTGTGGTATTTTTCTTTCTCTGACAAGGATAAATGCAAAAATTGAAACAGGAACATTATTCAGGCCACAATGATGATAAGATCTGAAAGGACTGAGGAATGGGAGACCCTGAAAAAGCCAGACATCACATATTTGTTCAGCACACACTTATCTAGTGAGATGAATCCTTCCTGACAAAATAATCTAATGCAGAAGGAACGGGTATTTGCCTTGCAGCTTCTACAAGCTTTTATTCTCCTCCCCAATGAATTTAAGATCAGGTAGTGGTGGCTCAAGGTGCCCGGTCTTCTTCTAGTAAAGTAATCCTGCTGATTACTTTAAAAAAAAAAGTAGTAAGTATTTTAGATAATACAACATTTTTTTTTTTTTTTCATTTATTTTCTAAATTCTTCAGTGCTCCTAAAAACTATAAATTAGATCAGTTTTCCAGGACACATCTGTCCAATCCTATTTTGTTTTTGTTTTGTTTTTTTGTTGATTAGATTTATATCCCCTATTCAGTCATGTCTAAACAGATGTGTTGATGACGTTATTTACAACTAAAACTCAAAGCTCCAACTATATGTGACTCCATGTACTATGTATACTAGTTGGTGGAATGTTCTATTCAGACATTACTTAACATCTTTGAAGTCAGACAAATATCACTTGTCTGACATGTCTCAGGAATCCACTCTTTCAAGTAATTAGAAAAAAAAACAAACAAAAAAATTGTACCCTAACCCCCTGTGCCAATAAATTTGATAACTTAATAAATATTTAGAAACAAAATCTGAAACAGCCTGGGAAATTGCCTGCCTTCCCTTTAATTTTCTGACCCTCTATGAGAGTCAGTTGACATATACCTTTGTTGCTCGTTGGTACAGAGAAAGGGCTAGTACTGTTCCCACATCTTTCAAGGATATTCTTTCAGCTTCTCATTTGTAAAATAGAAAATTTACTGCTCTCAGGTGTATAAATAGCGAGTGCTATATGTTCTTTATGCTAAGGCTGCATCTTTTCCATAAGTCAATCAGACAAAAGTTTCTTTGTAGTTATTACTCAACATTAACACATTAGTACACATTAACGTGTATTACCTGTTTATCTGCTAAGGTTAACATTGGTTACAATGAAGAGCATGAAGCTAAATATACCTGTTTCTTTACACATTCTCCAAACAATCTAGCTGCCTTAAACCCAACCCCATCAGTACTGCATGAATGTCATTTATTGTGAAATATTTTTTTTTTTTATAACTGGTTTCCTATACCAATACAATGATTATGGTTCTGCCACAGAAAAATCTTAAACAATGAAAAATGGTATAGTGGAAATGAAACCTCCCTGTATTTGGTAGGATGTTTTGTTTAATTCATTAAAAAACCCCAAGCATACATGTTTGACAAGAAAGCTTTGTATTGTGATGTGTAGCCTGAAACCATGGAAGTCTTTGAAGTATGTCAGGTCTTTCAATTGTAAAACAAAAAGAAACTGAATGCTTTTACTTTTGCTAAGCAAGTTCCCAGAACGAGATTCTGCTCTCCTGCAGACCCATGAATGTACATTCATAGTATACAGAATATTAGAATCTTAGAATTATTTCAGTTGGAAGAGACCTTCAAGACCACCAAGTCCAACTGTTAACCCAACATTGCCAGGTCACCACTAAACCACGTCCATCAGTTCAACATCTACATGTCTTTTAAATACCTCCAGGGATGATGACTCCACCACTTCCCTGGACAGCCTGTTCCAGTGCTATAGAATCCTTCTGTGGAAAAATTTTTCCCAATATCCAACCTAAAACTCCCCTGGCACAACTGCAGGCCATTTCCTCTTCTCCTGTCGCTTTCTTGCCTGGAAGGAGAGACTGACTCCCACCTTCCTACAACCTCATTTCACATAGTTGTAGAAACCAATAAGGTCTCCCCTGAGCCTCCTTGTCACCAGGCTAAACACCAGTTCCCTCAGCCGCTCCTCAGAAGACTTGTTCCTAGATCTTTCACCAGCTTGGTTGCCCTTCTTTGGACATACTACAGCACTTTACTGTCTTTCTTGTACTGAGGGACCCAAAACAGTACTCGAGGTGTGGCCTCACCAGTGCTGAGTACTGGTGAATGACCACTTCCTTTTTGCCACACAGTTTTTGATACAAGGCAGGGTGCTGTTGGCCTCCTTGACCACCTGGGCACACTGATGGCTCATATTCAGTCAGCTGACAGCCAACACCCCAGGTTCTTTTCTGCTGGGGCAGCTTTCCAGCTGCACTTTCCCAAGCCTGTAGCGTTGCCTGGGGTTGTTGCAACCCAAGTGAAGAACCTGGCACTTGGCCTTGTTGAACCTCATCCCATTGGCCTCAGCCCATTGATCCAGCCTGTAGAAACCCCAGACTATCATATTTCTCATAAAATGCTTTGAAGCTTTGCACATTTTAAAGTCAAAGACCTACCAGTTCAATACTCACCAGAATAGTGACAGTTTCAGACAAAAGAGGATCTTAAACAGATTGGAATGCCTCCCTACAGTTCTGAGTCAGGCTTCCTAGCCATAGGCAAGGGGATGACTTCAAGACTACTTCTGGAAATTTTACTGTAGAAGCTACTTTACTAAATTGTTTTTAAATTGTTTATTGTAAGTTAAAGTAACAAGCTCTTGTCTTTACTTTTCTCAAGCATAATAGAGAGCAGTCCACTCTCAAATCTATATTTAAATATTTTGCTATTACATAAACACCTCCAGGAGTACTGGATATTGATGGATATTTTTTAGAACATAGATGAGTGAATGGCTTGTTATGAATAATTTATCTAAACACTTTTCTTATGGCATATCTGTGAGCAGATTGCCATTTTCTTCAAGTTTATTCAGTATTCAGATTTAAAATAGCTTCTTAAAAAAGTTGTTAGTTTTACATAGTGAATATGAATTGTTTTTACACAGTATTCATGTGTTGGATGACTTGATCAGCAAAAGCACATGGTATTGTTCTTATTTCCTGGTTGGATAAACATCCAAGGAGCTCTACTGCAAATCCTCACACATGCAAATGTAAATTTAGATTTCAGGTTGTTTTCAACAGATGTGACCTTGCATTCTCTGTTTGCAAAGATTTTGGCCAGAAAAAATAATTTTTATTTGCTTTAAGAAAAAAAAACTCACAAAGTAAAAAATGTGACTGAGAGGAATGCAGAAAAAAAGCCAGTCAGAAAATTGCAGAAAATATTTTATGTTAGTCTTTCTTGATCTGATTTATAGCTGCCAAATTGTCATTATTTTCTTTCCTTTTCCTTTTCCATAATTTATGATAAAAAAGGTCTGTGAACTGTCATTTCTTATTATGAGTCTTCTGTCTCCTCTGCTTATTGAAAGAGCCTATTTTTTTTTTTCTGTGCTAAATAATTACATGTCCTTTTTGTGACATTTAAAAATCAATAAAGCATAATGTTTAAAGGAAAAGTCAAAGCATGAATTTTTCATGGACAGATTACTGTATAATCTGATTGTTCTGAACATGACTATTTTACAGGACATGCAGCTAACTGAAAGGGAATCTGTACCATCTGCTCTATGCATCCATTTCTTAGTGTAATTCTCAAGAGCAAAAATATGTATGGCATATGCCTTGTTCATATTCTGTAAAGAATTAACTTACTACCTACATCAAACTGCTGTGATTCTTGGTCATCCCATTGTTCAGATTACGGACCTGTAAGAATGTATTACAGACCTTATACAGACCAACTTTCTCTAACCAAAATGAGACTACTGTCTGTATTTGACATATTCAAATGACCAGATCTCCCACTTATGTGAACTTGTAGTCTGAGACACTAATGGACAGCTGGGAAATTTTTATATCAATATGTATGTAACAACCTTATTATAAACACTATTACCAGAGGTAATAACAGTAATAATAATATTACATTAACATCGATAGACCATCAGATTTCATTCTTTAATTCCTCACAAAACAATATAATAGTAGACAGTCATTGCTTCTGACGAGGTTAGATGGAGGTTGAAGGGGATTATAAAGCTATGAAGGAATTCTTGTAATATCACTGGGAATTGTACTTTTGGAGCATTAGGATTCTTAAGCCCCATCTCCTTTTTCCCTTACAAATCTTCAAAAGGAGAAAATAGAAAAGAAAAGGAAAAGGGAATGAAATGTCAAAGTTCACAAAATAATTAAGGTCAGTAGAATATAATTCTTCCCATTTCTAGTCCTGTGTACTACCTGCTGGCCCTTAACACACTCGCGAACCTTTCCACATAAATCTGAGGCAGCAGAAGGAATCCTCACAACAACTATCCAGAAGGAATCCTATTTTTATTTGACAGTCTTTGACAGAACACCAATCCCACTTCAGCCCTTCTCATGAATAAATACATAAATATAATCCTTTAAATTTAAATATTTCCCATCTAAGGGTCTCCAAATGCTTATCAAACACTAGACACCTACATTGCACAACAGTCTTAGTGACTTTTAAGGAAGCATCACTTGACTGAAGAAATTTCTCATTGTTCTCTCAGCCTCCTCTAAAATCAAAAGTTTTGTTATCCAGTTGAAAGGTTCCTAGACCTTTGTACTAGAACTAGCAAGATCATCTGCCATCCGCTAGAATACAAAGTATTCCATACTTTCAAATGAATGAGGGACTGATAAAGAACATTTTAATGTAATGTTAAACTTATATAGGAAAAGCAGAAGCATGAAAGCAGGTTACAGCAGTCATTTTTTCTGGTATATTTTTATTACTTTGTAACAGTATACCTGTTGACATAATATGAGACATGCAGTGTGGTGTCTGTGTTTACCCAAACTGTCTGAATTTGTGACTCCCTGTTTCCTTCGTCTACGTGTTACTGTTCGATAGCCAGTGATAGGCCAGTCTTAGCCACCTCTGAGTGTAACTCAGAAACACTTTTGGATTTTACAACAGGGGAAGGCAGTATGTTGGTAACATATCTATGAAAAATCCCAGACAGTTGTCAAGTTAACTGTGTTTTTTCCTTCTAATCAGTGAATCCCTCAAGAAGAATAAATGGGTTTGTCACATAAAATGTCTCCTATAAAAAATATTGGACAAAAAGTATGAATGGGCTTTACATTTTTCTTCCGTGATTGATATTTTATGGATTGCTTGCATCAAAAGATAAGGGATAATCATTGTTAATTTTATTTACAATCTTGTTTTCTTCAGCTCAATCAATACCCAGTTTGTGGTTTTAAGACAACAATATTCCTTCACATGGGTAAGATAAGTAAGATTTTTCTTTTATTTCCATTTACAGTAATAGATATTATTAAATAGATGATCTTGTAAATATTCAAATGTCAGGAGGGCAATAAATTAATATTCTTTAAAGCTAGCAGAGATATTGTATAACCTGCTGTGATATTTACCTTAAGTTCTCATTTCATTAGGCTTCAATGGTGTCCAGGACTTGCTTGCTATTTGAAAAGCATTCCTGTATTTGAAATGTGTTTCAAATACTTTTAGAAAAATCTTCATTTTCCAGCCAGCTTTTACAATAATAATAAAGCCTAAAGTTGACATTGGACACTACTGAAAAAAAAAAAAAAAGGGTAGCAATAAATGTTCTTATGGCATGAAGTACATGATAAAAACTTCATAGTTTAGCTCTAGTTGTTTAACTAAATTAATTCAAGAATGGCAAATCTCTGCCAAGCCTCCTTTCCAATTGATTAGTTGCATTTCACACTTCTCTGAGCCAAGGCTTCTAGAATATTCTGCAGTTGGATTTTTAGAAATTAGAAATAAAGTGTGTTTCATCAAGTGGAGATAGTACAAAAGAAGAATTAAAAAATAAAAAGAGCAGTTAACTGCAGATGGAATGCAATCCAACATAAATGCACATTTTATCTTTGATTTCTGTACATTTACCACAGGAATATCATAAGTATGGCCAGAGACCTTACACTCAAAGAATCTTTTAGATAAGGGTCTCCAAGTGCATATCAAACACTAGACACTTACACTGCACAACAATCTTAGTGACTCTTAAAGAAGCATCACTTGACTGAAGAAATTTCTCATTGTTCTCTCTGCTTCCTCTAAACTCAAATGTTCTAGAAAGATGTGAAATTCTTGCCACATTCAAGAATGATAAATTCATCATTTTAGTTGTTGCCCAGAGGATTAGTTAGGAGCAATTATAAGTATAGTTTTCATAGCATCTTAATCCGGTACCATGGATGAGGAGCGTTTACTTTAGATAAATCACCTAGGTGACTTGTTACAGAATTCTAGTTAAGATTTCTGTTTGCTGCAAAATGGGTGGAATGCATGCACCTCACTCATATGAAAGTAGCAATACAATTTATTAACAATGTTTGGCAAATTAATAAAAGATAGCAAGGAACCAAGGTCTGATCTGATGGCAAGGTGACTACATTATTTGTTATTAGGTAAGCTGGTTAACAAAAACAATAGGATTACAAAGTTTGTAAATATATATAGGTGATATGGTTACAGTATGCATGCAAATACATATTTGTGCACAGGTAAATGCCTTGGAGCTGGGTTAGGGTGCTTATCACAGAATTTGAAGATGGAAAAGGGAATAACCTGACTTGGTCAGCTTATGTCTAAGGATTTTTGGGATATTGAGATTTCAATGTAGTGCTTAGTGCAATTTTGTGCTTTTTGAGGTAGATCATAGAATCATTGAGTTTTTTTGGTTGGAAAACACCTTTAAGATCATTGAGTCCAACCATTAACTTATCACCATCAAGTTCATCACTAAACCATGTCATTTGGCAGAACATCTATATGTCTTCTGAGTACCTACAGGGATGGTGAATCCACCACTTCCTTGGGCAGCCTGTTCCAGCGCTTGACAACACTTTCAGTGAAGAATTTTTTCCTAATATCCAACCTAAACCTCCCCTGGCACAACTGCAGGCCATTTCCTCTTCTCCTGTCGCTTTTTTTGCCCGGAAGGAGAGACTGGCACCCACCTTACTACAACCTCGTTTCACATAGTTGTAGAAACCAATAAGGTCTCCCCTGAGCCTCCTTGTCACCAGGCTAAACACCAGTTCCCTCAGCCGCTCCTCAGAAGACTTGTTCCTAGATCTTTCACCAGCATGGTTGCCCTTCTTTGGACATACTACAGCACTTTAATGTCTTTCTTGTAGTGAGGGACCCAAAACTGAACGCAGTACTCGAGGCACAACCTCACCAGTGCCGAGTGCAGGGCCCTGCTGGCCACACTATTTCTGATACGAGGCAGGATGCTGTTGGCCTTCTTGACCACCTGGGCACACTGGTGGCTCATATTCAGTCAGCTGTCAAACAGTGCTCCCAGGTTCTTTTCTGCCAGGCAGCTTTTCAGTCACTCTTCCCCAAACCTGTATCATTGCATGGGGTTGTTGTGACCCCAGTGCAGTACCTGGCACTTGGCCTCATTGAATCTCATACCACTGGCCTCAGTCCATCAATCTAGCCTGTCCAGATCCCTCTGAAGAGCCTTCTGACCCCTCAGCTTATCCGCACTCCCACCCAGCTTTGTATCATTCACAGACTTACTGAGGGTGCCCTCAATTCCCTCATCCAGATCATTGATACAGATGTTAAACAGAACAGGCCCCAGTATTGAGCCCTGGGGATCACCACTTGTGACTGGCTGCACACTGGATTTAACTTCATTCTCCACCACTTTTTGGGTCCAGCCATCCAGCCAATTTTATACCCAATGAAGAGTATGCCCATCCAAATGATGAGCAGCCAGTTTAGCCAGAAGGATGCTGTGGGAACGAGTGTAGTGTCAAAGGGTTTACTAAAGTCCAGGTAGTCAACATCCACAACCTTTCCCTTGTCCACTAACAGTGTCACCTTGTCATAGAAGGAGATCAGGTTACTCAAGTAGAACCTGTCCTTCATAAAGCTATGCTGACTGAGCCTGAACCCTTTGTTCTTCTGTATGTGTCTCATGATGGCAGTCAAGATGATCTTTTCCATAACCTTCCCCAGCAGTGAGGTCAGAGTGACAGGCCTGTAGTTCCCCTAGATCCTCCTTTTAGCCCTTTTTGTAGATGGGTGTCGCACTTGCTAGCCTCCAGTCCACTGGGACTTCCCCGGTTAGCCAGGACTGCAGATAAGTTGTGGAAAGTGTTTTAGTGAAAACTTCTGCCAAATTCCTTGATACTCTTGGGTGGATCTCAACTGACCCTGTGGACTTGTGTGTGTCTAAGTGAAGCAGCAGGCTTCACACCACTTCCCCTTGGATTATGGAGGTCACTCAGCCCACTCAGATGCTGGAGAGATCCAACGGGCCTCACTTTAGGATCAGTATTTATGGGTCACAAGATGATTGACTTTGGTCAGTACTTACCTGTACTCTTCCACTGTGGCCATTAGTCTTTTCAGGCTAATTTATCTCTTCCCCCTTGGGGCTGAGGTCTTTCAATGGTCCTATTCTAGAGTGTTCAGGAGTTATGGATATAGTAGGAGAGTGCCCAGCTAATCCATCTCGCTAAATCCATCACAAGGGGCTGTGGAGTAATTGCTTCTTTTGGTTGCAGGTGTATGCATGAAGTTGCATTATTCTAGCGACCAAGATTTACCAAACTTTGTAGCCTTTTGTATCACCAAAAAAAAAAGTAACAGTTGGTATCAGTCTCACAATGTAACCTAAAATCAGCTTTCTCACAGAGCAGCACTGGGCAGGGTGGGCATCTACACCACTACATCCAGTTTCCCTCCTAACTCACATATGGGATCCTGTAAGGAATTACAGCTTCCCAATGCATCTTTTAGAGCTTCTTCCATAGGCAAGAGTACAGTGCACAAGTCTGTCTACTTCTATGGCATAAGTTAATAGGACACTAGAGGACTTCTTATTCCAGTCTGGGTTCTTGAATGCTTGCCTTAAAGAACAAGTATTCTTTTCATGGTATAGTAGTCTGTACATAATGGACTTTTATTATTAGTCTTTTGCAATATTGTCCTGGGTTCAGCTAGGATAGGGTTAATGTTCACAAGCAACTGTGAGGGGCCACAACAACTAAACCAGCCAATGGGATATTCAATACAATACTGATGTCATGTCCACTGTGTAAGGGGAGGGCTGGTCCAGGGAAGCAGCAGATGTAGTCTCAGGTACCAGTAGAGCCTTGTGGTTTTTATCACTCACTTTGCATATTATTCCATTAGTATTATCAATATTATTTTTGTTTCTTCTCCCTCTGTATTGTTTTGTTAAACCATCCTTATCTCAACCCTTTTTCTCCTGATTCCCCTTCCCATCCCAAGGAGCTGGGGGGATGGGGTGGGGAGCCATGGATAGTGTTTGCGTGCTGTTTAGTTGACAGATGAGCTTACACCATGATAACTATATGTGTTTAATGATAACCTCCCCACATGAAAACCCCAGAAAACAGGAAATTAGAAAGGCAAAATTTCTTGTCCCTAGTTCTTTACTCTTTCAGGTATATAAACAATCACTTTGATTTCCATCAATAAAAAGGTGATGTCTTCTATGTCAGAGGAAAATGAGATCCTCTGGGTCTGGATTTGTCATCAGTAAAATGGACAAATACTATACACAGTCCCATGGCTCTAATTGTCATGAGCTATTCCAGGGACACAGAAGCTTCACGTCAGGTCTGGCACCACAGCGATTTTTGTCCCTCTGCATATTCCTTCATAAAGACAGCCCACATTCACTGTGGCCTTTACCCACTTTGTTAAAATTTAGCCTTTCATTTCTCAATTTTAAGAGCATCTGATTGTATAAAAATAAAGAAAGAAAGCTACAAACTGTCTGACTTGAAAAATGCTCCCTAACAGATGTTACTTAAGGTAAGAATTTAGAACAACATCAAAACTAAATGCAGAAAATTTCTGCTGAGCTAAGAGTTTTGTGACTACTCACATACTCTTAGCTATGTTGAGGATGGGCCAAAGACTACCTCAATGTACCACTACCACTGCTTAATCCTTTCTACATGGTTAAGTGTATGGCTTCTCTCCTAATTTTGAAACTCTTCCCAATGTAATTATTTTAACAAAAATGACGATTCAGCCTTTGGAATTTCTTCAGCAAATCCTTTTCTGATATTATTTATTATTGCACTTACTGCAGCATATAATCTTAGTGACAAGTGTATCCTGATAATGTAATTGAGATACTACTAAGCAATTGTGTTTATGTGATTGCTTTTTCAAGCTCTCTTGCAAGTAAAATGTAAATCTCAGAGGACTCTTTTAGTAATAACATGATGCTATTCCTTCACATATTTCTATTTCCACCTGCAATTAATTTCCTTAAATTTCAGCAACTGATCTACAGTTTCTCTTATCAGATGTGTGCCTTGGTCTAAAATCAATAAAATTCACACAAAATTCTACAGCTCTACCCAAAACTGAAGTGTGGGGAAAATCTGTTTTCCGTATGCTTGGAAATATCTGATGTCTATTTCTCACAATATCAGAAGGACACCAGGCACTGGAACACAAACCAGTTTGTTATGGGAGACGTGAAGCACATCACTTTGCCTCCCTGGCAAAAATAAGCCCACAGGGCTATTAGCCCTTCTAAAACTGACGAGTCACATAAATCAGGCAATTACTTTGAGATGGACTTAAAGGCTATGCATGTGTTATGCACACTTCTGTCTGAGGCTGGGTAAATACTTCTTATTTAAGAGTATATACAATGTGATTGTTTTGAGGGCCTTCTCCATGGACATCGGTTTTCTACTCCCTTAGGCTGAAGAGACCACTGAACCTAAGACTAATCTAAGAGTTGACAGTTTCCACCCTGGGCTCATGACCCAAACACTCAGAATATCCCTCAGTGATGCTACACTTAGGAGATGTGGCAAAGGTAGAGGCAAGTCATTGGCAAAGCTTGAACCTATGTTCGGGAAATTGCCATTCAACATGATAAGCACAGAATCAGCCTTTCATGCTATCTAAGCCATGGATGGTTCTTTCCTGAGAACTTGGCTTCTCAATTTTTCTTTCATCTACATAGCCAATTAAATATGAAAGGACTCTGTTACAGAAGGTCAAATAAAGCATGCATGTGGGTTCTTGACTTGTATTGGAGAGCCCCTGTTTCACAGAGTCCAAAATATGGGGGTTTTTTTGGACCTAGTAATTTTGGGGTTCAAAGGAGAAGAGTATTATTAAGAAGTTGCAAAGGAAAATGTGATGCTTAAAAGTACATCTTCTAAATGATGAAAGTAACAGTCAAACATCTATGTATAAAACCAAGATGAATGATACATAACTTGTAAAAATTATTTGCTAACTCATTGTGGCCTAAGGTTCCCAGGATGTTTTTGTGGTACTAAACCATAAACAAGACACATCAGACTGGCATACGTGTCTGTTTATATGCAAAGGAAGCCCAATCACAAAATCTAGAAAAAAATGGACTAGGATTAGCCTGGTAAAATGAAAAATTTATCTGAAAATCATACATCAGCAAAGCTAATGGAAGCTTGTGAATGTGTATGTTAATGCCTAAACAGAAACCATATACTTAACATTTGCAGAGCTATTCTGGCCATCAAAAATGACATCAAACGGGTTAAAAAAGGAGTAATGCTTAAAACTGTTAAGTAACAAGCAGGTAATCCTAGGCAAGGATATTCCAAAGGATATTCAAAGATACAGCCAAAGATTGTCTCCAATATTAAATAGTTGGCGAAATGTTCTTTCAGAAGTCTAGATAAGAACAGATGTTCCTAGGGAAAGTGGATTGTTAGACTTACTTTATAACAAAATAGTTTTTAAAACACTATGTCAGAAGATGATATTAGCAGTCCATGACAGCTGTTTGGTCTGTTAGCATTACTGTCTAAGCCCATACTGTTATGTGATTTAATGAGAACATTGTAATTCAGAGAGAAGCAGGAGGGGCTTACCCAGCAAACTCCATCAGAAAATACTTGTAATAATGATAGTGTTAATTAATAGCATAGAATAGATTTAGTACTCTTTAAAAATAAGATACTGCTCCAGAATAGATCAACAGTCATTCCACATGCCTGGGAAACTCATGAATATACACTGTTATCAGAAATATATCTTATATTTAATACAGTGAATCCACACATAACCTACTCTGCAAAGTTTTATATCAAAAGCGAAGCAAAAGTGGCAACAAAAGTGTATCTGAGTTACTCCAATATAAATGGATCTGAAAAAAATTCTTACTTTACCTGCCTAAATCCTACGTTTCCGTGTTTTCGGCTATTTACTTCTTGTTTTCCCTTAAACACAGAAAGTGCTCCTTGTAGTATTCCAACTTTTCTGAGTTAGGTGCTAAAATCCTTACAGGCACTAGTGTCGTTACCGACACCCGAACCCC